>NW_013525024.1:897407-900780 GCF_000836215.1 Papilio polytes | reverse complement strand
CGAGCTAACCACCAAGAACGGCCAGTGCGACCCCTTCGCTCTCGTCACACTACTCTACTCCAACGGACGGAGGGTCGAGAAGCGCACCAAGCCCAGAAAGAAAACCGTCAATCCGCAGTTTGACGAAATTTTCAGTTTTGATCTCGTTATGGAGGCTGACCCAAAGGACAGAGATGGATCTCAATCGGTAAGTTAAACTGAGCTTATTACTGTAGAACTATAAGAGTGACGTGTCTTCCACATAATTACAGAGCCTTACATTTTAAAATAAATACTCCCTTAGTAGAATTAGGAATATAAGTTACGAGCTGTTGCCCGCGACTTCGTCCGCGTGGTATTAGAAGATATACGAACTATATAAATTACTAAAAGCTACGTATCCCTCGGGAACCGGACACTTCCCGGAGATGAAGCTTATCCCATGTGTACTCCAGGCTTTGTTTTATATCTGTACCAAATTTCAATAAGATATGTTGAACCGTTGCAGAATGATAGAGTAAACATTAAAAACTAAATTAATGGTTTCCACGGGAACCCTAACTATTCCCGGGATAAAAAGTAGCCTATGTGTTCTTCCAGACTATGTTCTAAACCTTTGCCAAATTTCATGGAGATCCGTTCAGCCGTTTAGGCTACAAACGCTAACAAACATCCATCCATCCATCCATCCATCTAAACTTTCGCATTTATAATATTAGTAAAATTAGTAAGATGTAGTGATATTGTCGAATGAACAAAGAGGTGATCTCAACAACACCAGTTCTTAAGAACGTTATAAAATTTCCCCAATGACTCATTTGATATAGTCAATTTTGTCTAGGTTTTATTAACTCGTTAAAAGCGTTCTTATCATAGAAGATAATCGTTAAAGTGTTTACCAATCTTTACAATCTTGGTGTTGCTACCCGGACATTATCTTGTAGGTAAAGAGCCAAAATTAGCTTTATTGTGTTATACATTACACGTGGAGGATTAAATTTGCTTTAATATAAATCATTCAGAAATCTACAAACATGCTCATCTTCTCAAGCGAGTCCTATGCTTACATTTTTTATTTTTTCATAACAGATTTGTGTAAGAATGTGTGATATATGTTGGCGTGTAGGCAGGCGTGGCGTGCGAGGCGCGCGTGTCGGTGTGGCACGACGGGGCCACGCCCGTCTTCCTCGGCGAGGTGCGGCTGCAGCTGCGCCAGCCTGAACCCTCGCCTATGTGCGCCTGGTACATACATCACATTTATTTCTATATTCAACCGACACATACAAAGCAAGTGTACGTCCATTTTGACTGATATTTGTAAGGCTGTTACTGAATTACTCCAAGAACTAGCTAGATTACGGTTATTAATGTTATGGACGTCATTTTGGTTGTACGTTTTACCATATTGCTATCTGTATAGGTAATTTATTTTATTGGTCTATATCGCAAGGCTAGGCATAATAATGTTTTAAATCTGCACCAAGTGCTAGAGTCACGGTATAGAATGTTATATGTGTATTTAAAATATATCAAAATAAATTAAAACTTTATTTCTATTTGTACGGCGCTCTACTTTCTAGAGCGGCTAATAATTGCATTTACCGAGATAACGATATAAACCACAAGGCTTTTACAAATACCATACTAGTAGTTACGTTAGAAGTCAAAGGGACAAAATTTGCGCGTAATTCAGTTGGATATTATGGTATTATCGCTTTTATGAATTTTGTATTAAAAATCGATAGATTTAGCTGTTTTTTAAACTAAGTTAAACTTTTAATAGATGTTACACATCTTTATATGCATTAGTAAGGTCATCTTACTTAGATGTGGTAATTTGCAGGTTCTTCCTGACGTCGCGTGCGGGCGGGGCGCTGTCGCGCGGCGCCACGCCCCCCGGCACGCGGCTGTCGGCGGCGGGCAGCGCCACGCTGGGCTCGCTGCGGCTGCTGCTGCAGTACACCGTCGACCATGTCTTCCCCATACACCACTACCGTCAACTGGAGGAACTCTTCCTAAGGAGTGTGCACCAGAAGGTATATTCTTATAGATAGTGAACAATTTTTCTTTCACTTTAACTTCTTTGAAAGGTACTGTGTTGTCAAGTTTGGTACGCCACCGTATGTCCTTGTTTGATACGTTATAAAACATTTAACAACAATATAATAAGCTCCATCTTTTGTTATAATATAAATTAAAAAGTAAATACAGGTCTACCTATAATTATAAATTAGAGGTAGAAAGAGATGGATGGATTGTGTAAAAGGTGACATGATCAAAAAGGGAGTGATGACTGAGATGACGTATAGAGTTATGTGGAGGACAAAAACCTGTTGCGTCGACCCTACGGGAGTAGGATAAGGAGATGATGATGATGATAAATTAAAAAGTGTTACAAAAAAATATAAACATTTTTATACAGCTAATTGACACGTATTGCAATTCATTTATATTACATTATAATTTAATACAATTAATTATTTTGACAATCTATTAATTGATAGTGTTACTGAGGATCATGTGAAAAATATTTCAAATGAAGTGTCAATAATATAATCAAAAATGATTTAATTATATTATTAACAATGATACCGATGTATTTAAAGTTTGTTAGATACTTTTGTCATTTGTGTTTTTAAATTAAATACCATTTGGATTGTTATTTTTCAGCCAATAACAGCGTCCGCCGTGTACATCTTAGGAGAGATAGTATCGAGTAAGACGGACGCCGCGCAGCCGCTGGTGAGGCTGTTCACACACCACGATCTCATTGTACCCATCGTTAAGGAGCTCGCGGATGCTGAGATTTCTGTACTCACGTGAGTGTATAATACTATTTATCTTGTATACTAAACACTCAATATCTTTCCTCTAGCCAGCGTTTACTTTTTTTATTCCTGTTTAAATAAGTTGCATTTGTTCTATGCTAATATCATAAAGAGGAAAGATTTGTATTTTTGTATGTATTGAAATAACTGTAAAACTACTAGATCGAAATAAAAAATTTTCATCATTAAAAAAATACGTCATCACTGATTGTATTGTTAAGATTTTTTTTTTATTCACGCGGACGAAGTCGCGAGCAAAAGCTAGTTTAAAATAAATGAATGAATTAAGATAGTTTCGATATGTTAGAGTTGTATTTTGTGTCAGTATTAAGACAGTAACAGTGAAATTGCGGAGGCCTGTACCCAACAGGGGGCGTGACATTCCATACTTGTATGTGTAAAATATGTAATGTTTATGTAAATTTGTCATGTAAATAAAAATAAATAAATTGAGACAGTGGTGTTACGATTGCAGCGACGCGACGACGATATTCCGCGGCAACACGCTGGTGTCGAAGATGATGGACGAGGCGATGCGGCTGAGCGGCGCGTCGTACCTGCGCGCG
>NW_013525024.1:862259-897190 GCF_000836215.1 Papilio polytes | reverse complement strand
AAAAAAACAGTAGACTTAGTAGGATATTTCAAGATTTAAATGAATCTCCATGTTAAAACATTGACCATACGGTTTATCGGAATTATATTTTTGATTATTTAATTCTATTATTCGAAAGGCTTAAATAGATAAATAAACTTTTTATTGCCATCAAAAAATTCCAGCGTTATATGAAAATTCATAACAGATGACAAAAGGTGCCTCTCTGCCTCAGATTAACCGATACCGGTATTGAATTTTTTTTACTTTATACTTTTTTTGTTTTTTAATTATTATTATTTATAGTGTTGTGTTGTGTTTAGGTGTTCGGTGCGATAACATCGTCGTACGGCACGTGCCCGGCGGTGATGTGCCGGCTGTTCGACGCGCTGCGGCAGTGTGCGGCGAGACACTTCCCAGCCAACGCGGAGGTGCGCTATTCCGTCGTCTCCGGGTTCATCTTCCTCCGGTTCTTCGCGCCCGCCATACTCGGCCCCAGGCTCTTCGATCTCACCACTGAACAGATTGTAAGTTATTAGAAAACATTTATTTCATGCGACTACAAAATTGGCACTATGTGTATTAAAAATACATATACGTAGTTTGGGTGCAGTATGTGAAAAAACTCAAAATATTGTCAGAACTGTATTTTGTGTATGGATGTAGAAGCGACACATAATGTCAAGATCGAGTTAAATGAAAGTCCCTATTCTCTGCTTACCCCTCTGGGTTACGAACGTTGCTGCTGTTGTTATTTTATAGAAACATATTTGTTGAAATTTTTACTACTAAATTGAAAATGTAAATTTTGATCACATTATCCTTTTCTTATATCATTACATGTATGTTGGTAACATAATATGAAGTAATATACCCAGGACCCGCAAACGAACCGCACTTTGACGCTGATCTCCAAGACGATCCAGTCTCTTGGCAACCTGGTGAGCAGCCGCTCTGCGCAGCAGGTCTGCAAGGAGGAGTACATGGCGGAACTGTACCGCAGCTTCTGCACACCCAGACACGTTAGTACACACAGAGACACTAGACACTATCGTTTCCTTTTACATTTTATTAATGGTAAGAAGGAAATAGGAAGGACACGTGACTCTATAAGACAACCGTATACATATGTCTATGGGCAGTAGTAACTTAGCTTAATTAAGACTAGTTCTCGCCCGCGACTTCGTCCGCGTGGAATTTAAAAAAAAAACAAAAGTGAGTAGCCTTTGTGTTCTTCCAGATTATCATCTACGTCTACGCTATATTTCATCGAGATCTATTATGCCGTGTAGACAAGCTTTAAGTAACATCCATCCATCTAACCTTTCGTATTGATAATATTAAAATAATAATGCAATATTAGTAAGATGTCAGGTAACCGATTGTTCATTTGCAATCTTACACTAATAATATCATTATTATTGTTGTTGAAGTTTTAATATAAAAGTAATAATTTAATATTTTCAGGTGCAAGCAATCAAGCAGTTTCTCGAAATAATCTCCACAAGTTCGGACACACAGAACAACAATATCCAGGAGTCTCCTGTCCTACTCAAAGAAGGGTGAGTTTTATATTCAAATAAAATTAAATTATATTGAAAGAAGAAATAATAGTCGATTTTCATTCTTGCATCTCTCGGACTAGATATGGGTATGTTTTGTTTGTTTTATGTTTGTGGATTTTCGTTGTTAGTATATGTTGGCTTGGAGTATTATTTTGCTTAATTCTCTTTGGGTTAAAAGAATTTGATTTGTTGACAGCTTGTTTTTTTATAAATTGTGCTTTTGTTTCTTTATTATGTGTGTTTGTTTTAGTCCATATCATCATTGTTTTAATGATTATTGACTGATGTTATAATTTAAAAATAATTCGCTGTGTTGGTAGACTGGAACGTTACAACGAAGTCGATATAGTGGAAATATTGTATTAGACTCAATATAGGGTTTTTAGTTAATACGCTGTACTATAGGAGATAGATGATTAAGTTGAATTCAATTTAAATTAATAAAAAATTGTTATTTGAACGAATATTTGACATGTTTAATGCCACCGATGTGTATAGCGAATGTACTTACATACTTCAAAGTGGTATATAATGAAATCTTTTTTTTTAATATTTGTATATAATGTTATGTATTTATATGTGTACGTTTACTTCAGGACGATGATAAAGCGGTCGGAGAGCGCGCGCGCGGGCGCCGGCTCGCCGCGGCGTCGCTGGACGCGCGCCGCGCACGCGCACTCCAAGCGGAGACACTTCAGGCTCACCAGGCGAGTTTATTTTTTATAAACATTACATTACATACATCAATACTCTATTATGAAGAGGAAAAATTTGTATTTTTATATGTATCGAAATAACTCAAAAACTACTGGGCAGATTTCAAAAAATTATTCGCCATTAAAAAGCTATATTATCACTGAGTAACAGTATATGTTTTTTATTTCAATTTCATGCGAGCGAAGTCGAAAACAATCATATATAAAACCAGCAGTTGCTCGCGACTTCTTCCGCGTGGAATTAAAAATTATAGCCTATGTTACTCAGTGATAACGAAGCTTTTTAATGTTAGAATTTGTTAAATCGGCCCAGTAGTTTCTGAGTTATTTTAATATATACAAAAATACAAATCTTTCCTTTTTGTAATATTAGTGTAGGTTGTAATCTGGTAGTGATGTTAGTTTTTCGTTAATGTGTAATTGTGTGCGTGCAGCGGGGAGCTGACGTGGTCGCGCAGCGGGGCGAAGGCGCCGGCGCACCGGCTGCCGCTGGCGGGCGTGCTGGCCGTCGCCGCGCTCGACTGCCCGCCCGCCGGCGCCCCGCTCGGCGCCAACAATATCTTCCAAATTGGTTAGTATACTTGTTCACATCGGTTATATCTTCCTAATTGGAATCATCAATGGCGGTTCAAACAAATAGCTTTTGACCCTTCGATATATTGTTTATATAAGTGTTTATGAAGTAGATATAAGTTAAGTATGTTTTGTGCAGTGCACCGCGAGCGCGTGCTGCTGCTGCAGGCCAACAACTGCGTGGAGCGCGCCGAGTGGGTGCGGCTGCTGGGCGCGCTGTGCCGCCGCGCCGCGCCCGCCGCCCCGCACGCCGGCTACTACGCCGGCGACACCTGGACATGGTTCATACTGCACATTCTCTATTCTGCTTCACAGAAATGATACTTTTTCATTTTCCCTTGTTTTATTAATTTATTTTTAAGACTAAATCTACACTAAGTAAGGAAATTTAACGAGCAAGTATGGTATTTGCATGAGTTTTATTCTTTACTAGCTTTCGTCCGCGACTCCGTCCGCGTGGAAAAAAAACACAACAACACAGCCTATGTGTTCATCTAGACTATCCTCTACACCTTTACCAAATCTCATCGAAATCCGATCAGCCATTTAGGCTACTAACTCTAAAAAACTCCCATCCATCCATATAAAATTTTGCATTTATAATTTAAGTATGATTTACACTATGCTACTATAATAGGCCAGTAGCGCTCAAAATCAACAGTAACATAATGTAATCACAAAGTGGCGCCAATGGTCCCATATAGTCGATCACACGCTTGTGCTACTATGTAAATGTAAATCAGGTATTATTGTTGCATCAGTTGCGGTCGTGCGGAGGCGGAGGCGGAGGGCTGCGTGGGTGCGGCGGGAGTGGGGGGTGGTGTGGGCGAGGGCTATGCGGAGGAGCGCGGGCGCGGCGCGGCGGCGGCGCTCGCGCTGCGCCTCGACCCCGCGCGCGACCTGCAGCGCCTGCACGCACTGCTGGTGGCGCACGCGCAGCGCCTCGACGAGCGCCGCCATCGCCCGCACGGTAACTGCACACACGCGCTACACACAACACTACACACAACACTGCATTCAGCGCTATACCGTTCAAACAACACTGTGGGTAACAAAACCCAAAAACAAAAGTAAAAATCTTCATTTGATCAACAGTGACAGCATTAAAAAAATTGACAGTCATTTTACAAGTAATATTTTTTTATGTGTTTTGAATTTACTCCTCAGATGGCGCAACGCTGGAAGAACGCGAGGCGGAGGCGTCCACGTTGTGTGAACTGCAGAAAACAATATTCGACCTGGAGCACCAGCATCGCATTTACAGGCGGTCTCTCGCTAGGGAGACCAAATATGGCAGCAAGTAAGTGGAACATTACATTCAATATTTACTTTTTACACCAGCTAATTTATCTGTAGACAAGCTACATTATAGGTAAACATTCCAATTCCTGTTAAAAGTGCAAAATAAGAGTTATAGTTCAAGTTTTGTTTCAGACAAGCACCGATAGGAGACGACAACTACCTGCACCTGGCGGGCGCGGCGGCGGCGAGCGCGGAGGGCGGCTCCTTCTTCTGGCGTACGTGGAGGTGCGAGATGTCGCCCACCGTCGACCTCGACGGCAAGACGCTGCCGCTGCAACAGACCTCCATCGACATCGGCTCCAGCACGGAGTCCCTCAAGCTGGCGCGCCTCGCCGACGAGCGCTCCTCCGGCAAGTCCAACAAGTCCACGGGCAGCGGCTACCTCACCATGTCCTGCCTCAAACACGAACCCTCCGAAGACAGCGACGCGTCCACCGAAAGGCCTGCGCGGCCGCCCAAGCCGGCGCGGCTCTCCCCCATGCGAACCACCTTCTCCGCACCGCCCGCCCTCTGCGAGTATGTCGACGTCGAGCTTGAGCCCCCGCGGAGAGGGCCCAAGCCTGACCTCGCACCCAGGCGGCCCGACCTAGACGTCTCCAATCGGTGCAAAGAGTACGAGCTGATGGCGAACTTCATGAGCCACGCGCAGCCCTCGGACGAGGACGCCCCGCCCGCGGTGCCTCCGCGAGGCAACACCGCCGCCAGGAACAGACTGCTACCAAAACCGGACGTCGAACTCCGGCGGTCCCGAGAGCGATCCACCCTCGTGCCCGTCACCGGCGGCTCCTGTCACAGCTTGTCCTGCGAGGGAGCCCGGGAAGGCCGCGAGAGCCCCGCGGAGGCCAGGCCGCTCTGCAAACTCGACACCGTCTCCAACGACGACAGCCTCCTTGCCGAACTGCAACGTGACACCTACTGCGTGTTGAAAGTGTGCGAGGACGAGGGACAGGAGCGCGAGACGAGCGAATTGGAATCCGAGGGCTCGATAGATCGCAAGGAAAAAGAGGACTTTGGAATGTTTTCAAGAATAAGTATACAGAGGAAGTCGAATCCTATAAAGACACAGCCGACCTCCATAAAGCCCCTAAAAACGTCGAGCTCGACGTCGAACGTCCACGACGCCGGCACAAACACGTCGCGACCCTTTACCGAAAGATTGACGCCGTTTTTCTTGAAGAAGAAACCGAAACCGCCGGACGAGTCGCAGGCGGCTAAAGGTGTGCGCAAAGAGGACAACCTTATAGGCAGACTGACGCCGCGGTTCGGCCAGTCTCGGTTGTACGGGCGGGGTCAGTCGCTCGAACTAGCCCCGCCTGAAAACCGTAACAAGCGTATAGAGCGCTCCGCCACCACGGTCAATATACAAACGAGACCGATCAATTCCTCAATAGTGGCAAGCTTTAAGTTCCTCAGCCTGCACAGGTACGGGCCGCAGGAGGACGTCCAGTGTCGCACGTTCGTTCGCAACGAGGACGGCGAACATCTTACGCCGAAAGCTGAAGCCCCGACGGGCGCCGTGGCGCGAGAGTCGTCCAGGGAGGGCGGCGAGATGGAGTATATAGTTAGTGAGGAGGACTCCTTGAACGGTGCTTCGTGGCGACGCACACACGGCCCGCTGCTGGCGGCCGCCACCAACGATATCAGACTTTAGTGACTGAAGTTTTAGAGCTAAGCTCGAGTGTTGTATATTGGTGAATGTCAACGCAAGTTGTCCTCGCGGCACACACTGGAACAGCAGTATTTGTTTGTTTTCTTGCGTGTACGTGCGGTGGCAGTGTGCGTGTACGCTGGCGGTGCAGTATTAAAGGCCTGCAACCGATGCCAGATTATGGTGCGATTGTAAATTAACTAGAATAGCATTGTATTTATTTCTATATTTTTCGAACTCCTTTTCGTCGACCTGAAGCATGTGCCTCCCTAGTTCGTAGTGGTGCTGAATGAACTTTGACTAGTGTATAGCGTTAATACTCAAAAGGTGCCAAGCGTTGTGTTGTGCTCGTCAGCGGGTGAATGGACTCTCATTCCTGTAGCGCAATAATCTTATGAAGCTATATCCTATACTAAAGAGTTAGATATATTTTTGTGATTGGTATCACTGTCCAATGTTGAATCTATCGATACGAAGTAGAAAACGTTAGCATATTGTATATTTTATTTTGTGTATGTTATTGTAAGAAAGGATGCCATGGTGTAAATAGTTTTTGACTGGTCGATAGGCGAATTTATTCCCATCAAGTTCAATAAATTGTTTTTTTTTATTTAATTGCTATTTATAGCCAACGAAATTGAACTTAAAATTGTATGATATTTGTAATATAACATTTCACACACGACTTTCTTGTTATCGTAGCGAATGCACACAAACTAACAATTTTAAATGTTAAATCTCTTTTAATGGATTGCAATGTTTAAAGATACATATTTTTCAGATTCCAAATTTTATTGTTACAATGAGCATGTTAAAAATTAAATGTACTTAAAATTGATATTATTAAAGTAATTATTTCATTTGTATTTCAAATGTAAGGAATTATTGTGAATGTTTGCGACTGTACGGGTCTCACTGAGCCGCACTGATTCTCATTGAGCCGCACTGGGTCTCATTGAGCCGCACTGGGTCTCGTTGAGCCGCACTGGGTCTCATTGAGCCGCACTGGGTCTCACTGAGCCGCACTGGGCCTCACTGGGCAGGCCTACAAGGACGGCCTCTGCCGACACCATTACTTAAGCTGTGATTCTCTTTATAAACTCAAATCATATTTTACCTACTCTAATATAGAATAGAAAGAAACAGTCAATTGTACTGCTGTATGCGGTAAGCAGGCATATTGTATAACTATGTTAACATTACGTATTAAATATTTCAATTTTTTATTATATAAACTTTGAAATGGTACTTTGAATTAAATTCTTTGAAAAAAAAACTTTAAATTATATTCTAAATACATTGTTGTCCTATTTCTATTGAGAATTAATTTATAAGAGATATTCTTTAAGATGAAATAAAGTAATGTACAAATTAATATTTCTTTAAAATATAATGATATGTTATTTATTTCACTTACTTTCATTTTTTTTTTCAATAAAATGACAGAATAAACAATACCTTATTATTTGAAACATGAGATTGAAGATGCCTAAAATATTATGGTAAGTAACCAATGATGGAAACAATTATAAACACTACCACTACCACACCTACTACTACTCAGCCATAGGACGCCCACTGCTGGGCATAGGCCTCCCATATCAACAATAATATCCGGTTTTTGAAATATGCTGTAATAGCTGATATCTTAGGCAACAAAAAAGTGTGTGTTTACGCTTTATTATAATAGTATAGATAAGTGTTTCTTATGGAAACCCACAGATGTGGATTAAATTGTCAAACGCATGAGTAAAAAATTATTAACTTTCGAACGCAGACGAAGCTAAGTGTCCTCACTTGAACGTCGTGTACCGTATCATGGTTGTCGATTTTGGTACTTTCTGCCAAGTCAAGTTACCAAATGTAAAATGTATCAAAAACTATGTTATCATTTATATGTAATAGTTTCAAGAAAAACAACATAAGTTTTTACTTCCAAGGAAATGATAACGATACATGGAATATTTATAATATCTTTGTTTGTTTCTAAGAAGATGATTGAGTAAAGGAAAATCATGCGCATCTCTACAAAAACTATAGGTTAATAAAAGAGCTATTATAACAAACGAAAATAACGTAACGCCTTGTGGTAAGTTCCCTGGGGAATTCCAACTTACGTCGTAATGGTTAAGTTTGTTTGGGTCACATTATTTTCCAGCATTTGTAGTCCAGATATTATTATTAATTTTATAAAATTAACTTCCGGATGATAGCTTGTTTTGATGTATTATCTTAATTAAATTAATAGTTGCTTAACTTTTAATTAAGCGTTTCGGTATTTCAAAGCATCGATAAAAAGTCGTGACGTATATAAAACAAAGTTTTCAAAACGCTTCTTCAATGTAACGGTGATTATTAAATTAGCAAACGTGCTTAACCTGATGACTTCTCGGTAAAGTTTAATTGAGAACCAATCGGCACCAGTTGGCAAAAACACAATAAGATATAACTAATTTGGTACTTAAAAACATAGTTTTATTAACATCTCTAGATGCAGATGATGCCATTTACAACGTTTTAATACTTTAAATATTTACGTCCGGAAATGAGTATTTGAACATCTGATTAATTTGTCTGATTTCAAAGAATTAATAAATAATTCAAAAATAATTCTGTTAAATTACAAGTTTAAGGGTGAGTTGCACCATATCGCCGGTTACCGTTAAAGTTAAAATTATTTGTAACAGTAATATTTGGAATAACCTTAAAATTTACTAAGGATGAGTTACATTAACTAACTATAAACCTTAACCAGCACATTCCCGATGGTTACGTCTTCGGATGTTCATGATATTCGCTACACCAGTTTTGCGCTGGTCAAAATGACGTCATATTTGACACTAATCATAACCGCCCGATTTTGGGCGGTTATAGTTAGCGTTACGGTTAGTGTCAGTTCGGTAGTGTCAACTGTCACAAGCTCTTATCTTCAAAAGCACAAATAATGGAAAAAGTAATGGAAAAAGAAAATCTCTACTATTATCCTATACGTAATCCAGAAGAATAAAGTCTTGCGTGCTCGGAAATAATGGATTTCCAAGATGGAACTCGAAATTTGGCCAAACATTCAGTTTGGACAAATTTCGAGTGTCTAAGGCCATAGCAACAGCGCTTGTCCCTTTTCTCTTATTTAAAAAAATGTCCTCCATAAAAGGTCAATTTATAATATGCATTGTCAGGACAATTTATAATATGGAAAATAAATAAGATGCATTTATATTTGTATAATTTTATTGCTTCATTTTTGCTACATATTTGAGTAGTAAAGTAAATACAGTTTCAATAATGGCCCAAACTAGTTTATTTTCACAAGAGTTTGCCATTTTCTCCATCTTCGTGGGCAAAAAGTTTATTTCACTATAAAATACCATGCGTATGATACATAAATATAATCGGCGAAACATGAATTTCCAAACATTTTAGTTTACGTAAATGTCATTCTTGACACCAACTTGACACTTTAGTGACATTCAGGTTTAAATGTTTCCATTGTAAAAACGAAAAACACATAAAACCTCTGTGAGAATATGTTTTTGCACTTGTAACCCTATTATAACTTTTACGATAACCAGCGATTTGATGCAACTCACCCTAAGAGAGTAATGTTATTTTTTAACCTATTCGTTGTACTGCAAAATATGAAAGTTTCACATTAATGTACAAGGCGACAATAACATATGGTAAAAAAAGCAATTATTAAAATTTACCGTATAATTAGTTTAGCGCACGATAGGCGAATACTCGTAGTAAAGCGCTGGGTCAACTGTTCGTCGTCTTGCCTGTTTATAATAATTTTTTTTTTATTTACTTAACATTTGGAAAACTTCCTGCCTAAATTAACCTAGGCAACTATAAAATAGATAACTGTGGGCCAATAAAAAGTTTTTACTTATAGCAGAAACAGACAACAAGTACTTACTACAGCTAGCTATCAAACACTTAACAATGTAAAATAGTTACAAAATATTAACAATAACAGAAACAGTATTTAAGTAAAAGAGTAGAGCTTAATTTTCAGTTGTTTACAACAAAACATGTACTCTACAATTTAAACTTAAGTATTTTAAATTTCAATTAGTTTATAGGTAATAGAGCTACGAACTCGACAAAATAGATGGTAAGTTAACAACATTATTAATTAACTAGATATACTAAAAAAATCTTAAAGCCAGCCTAAATTTTGAACTTTCCAATTGAAACGCACTACAAAATGTAAAGTTTTTGATATGGGTGTCACCAGCCAATATTGTACGCTGGGTCTGGGGCGAAAGACGTAAGCTACCATTACTATAAGAACTTATCCGAAGTACTTTTCAATTCTCCAGGTGGGGGCAGCTGACAACATTGAAAACGTCCATGGTTTTTGTTATAGATTATTGCATAAATTATTAAATTGTTAAGTAGTACAACTAACTAAGTAGAATGTTTTGTTAGTGGGACTGATATAAATATAATTGTTTGTATTGATCTTACGACTTCTAAGAATCGATACGTTTCTCAAACGTTGATAAATAAATAGACGTTTTGACCTTCGAGACGCCCGGTAATACTTTGGGTATTATCGAGAACGTTAACCGAGTAGGTGCAATTCATTAAAAATACCCTGGAATTACTATAACATCCGGTAGGCACATGGGTTTCGTCAGCTAAACACCGGGGCTGAGTCTACCAGCAAATTTCGCAGACTACAAAGCAAAGATTTAGTATAACTAGATAACAGATTAAACTCTGGCAATCAGTAGCAGGGTAGTCATAGAAATAGTAGTAATAATAGTAATTATAACATAGATGAATAGTTTGAGAGTCAGTGTCTGTGAAGCGTAGCTAACGCGTTGTCGGGAAGCCCACGATGCGACCACACAGAGGTAAATATACAACAACATATAAGTGGCCGCGGCCGGATTTGTGACGAGTTTCGCGGCGGGCACCGACTGGGGCACACGTCGACCAGCGCCCATCGTCCGACAATATTATTTACCTACGGCCTGTGGGCATCGAATGCGGAACGTGCCGCTGTCGAGCGGCAATTGATGCAATCATCTTGTTGAGCGTAAACAAACGAGTGAGTATGAATTCTTTTATGTAACATCGGCCTCCTGCGCCGGCCGGTCAATTACAATTCTCTCTTTTTTTCTTATTTCTCAATCAAAGCCAGTGACCAATCAATCAATGCATGCTCGCATACAATGATTACTTGTGCTATATTTGCAGTCTGAATGAAATGTAGTTTCAATGTGATAAGATGTGTCACTTCTCGTCTCATTATATTTGCCATCGGCTGTTAACTAACAAGTGTTATACAGTTATTCCAGACTTTAAAGATATTTTGTGAATAATAACATGCCTATTATTACATGTTTCTTGCAAATAGAATAACCGACAAAACATTCTGTAGAGGTTTTGTAGTAAAAATCCACTTCCGACATATTTTATAACTTCGTTTGATGTTTATGATCATAAGTGGGACGCGCTTACTGATGACCTCGTAGGTATATATGGGAACAAATTTTATTGCAAATTTTTGTGATCAAATACACTTCAACAGAAAAAAGTAATTGCTGTTTTGGAGTATGATACGAGTTCGCTAGTCGAATCACGTAGGTTCACGTTAACACTTGCGAGAAGTTTAGTCCGATTGTTGGACTCTATTTCTGATCATTCAGACCTTGTTTTTCTTCGAAGAATTATTCCGTAATTTTTGAATGTTCGCAGGAACTATTATTGTATGCTTGAGGTTATCGGAAAGTTTCTGATATCCATATACTAAATTATATTTATTCGGGGAAAAACCGTAACTTATCAAGTTAACACGTTGCCCATTGAAGTATTCCTATTTATATGTCAATTATAGTTTTATGTTGTACTAGCTTTTGTCCGCGACTCCGTCCGCTTGGAATTAAAAAAAAACAAAAGTGAGTAGCCTATGTGTTCTTTCAAACTATCCTCTATATCTATACCAAATGTCATCGAAATCAGTTCAGCCATTTAGGCTACAAACTCTAACAAACATCCATCTATCCATCCGTCCATCCATCCATCCATCCATCTAAACTTTCGCATTTATGATATTAGTAAGATTATTATCTAGATCCTCCAAGCTACGAAAGTTAGAAAACATACAATTATTTTCGCCCCAAAAGTTTCATATTCGACGAAAAATTCCTTATTTCTTGCTTATCAAAAAAATTCGTAGAGATATTAAAATACTTTTGCTAAGTTTATAAGGTCACGGTGACATTTTCTTTTGTTTATCAATTTAAGATAAGTCTTGCAATTGCTTAAATTATTACCACATTTAAATTGAAACTTAAACAGATTCTAATACTTTATGATATGAATAAGCTATGCCCGGTACAATTATATTAATAATTTCGCTATGCTATACAGTCGAAAAATTTATATTGTAAGTAGCATGTTATGACTACTGCACCGATCATTATTGTAGCCTTTAAATAGTTATACTATATTCATGTCCTTAACAGGAAGAGAATTGTAATGTAACTACGCTGCTTTGTAAAGTCATCGTTGCCAATGAATTCTATGTTTTTTGTTTCTTTTTATTTATTCTAAGAATCTTTAATTTAATGTTAAATCGTTATCTATACTATTATTACAAAGAGGAAAAATTTGTATTTTTGTATGTATTGAAATAACTCAACAACTACTGGGCCGATTTTTAAAAATTCATTCATCGTTAGAAAGGTAATTTATCTGTGAGTAACGTTAGGCTATATTTTTAATTTCACGCGGGCGAAGTCGCGAGCAACAGCTAGTCGTTATATAAAAGCTTTACACTCAAAATATTTGTTTGTGAGTTTGTATTGCGTATACATATTGCGTTTGTAAGTGTTTTTATGAATAAATCTGCGTAGCAACCTTGAATCCATTGAAAATTATGTACTCGGTCGTGTGTTAAACATAATTCAATTGAGATTTCCTGCGGCGTACTCCTCAATTATTCCATAACTTTATCGTAACTTTAGTAAGTACTACTTTTGGTTCCATGTCAACACTTGAAATATAATTTTTATTGAGACAGGGGATGGAAAGCTTTTGTTTGTTTACGACTCACCATTTTACATTACTACTAGTTTTTTTTTTTATAAATGGACAATAAGAAACATTAGAAGAAAAGAACACACATGCGTAGGTAGATGAATGTGAAAAAGGAAGGTGTGTTGGGACTGTGCCAAATGGAATACTGATATCTCTCCTCCTCTCTAGGTCACAAGTGTAAGTTGTAGATAAGTCGGTGACAGGTTATCTACTGCAGTACAATCTCGCGTAACACGGGATATTTTATTTATAACGAAAAGGCGGCAACTGAGCAAGAAGGTCACCTGATTATGTATCTTTTCATAACATTACTTAACTAATAAAAATATGGAGCAACTGCTGTTGAATTTTGCCATAATCATAAGTTGCCGGTTAATTATATTCTTAGATAGTAGTAGTAGTTGTGTTTGATTTATTATTTTGTTTTGTAGCACAATGACGTCACGCGGGTTGCACGTCTTGTTATGCCTGTCCGTACTCGTGACGGTTGCATTTCCTCACGCGCTGCCATCCGAAGAAACTTTAGTAGTGACGACAGGATCCGGCGATGACGTAAGTACTTTTTTCAACTTTCTTATCGATATCGGTGTAGCATACACGCGTCTAATTGAATTTTAGAATTATATTGTGTTTTCTCATACAGACATCGTCCGATGTGGCGAGCGCGGTGACAGAGGTTACGACGGAAGAGCCCAACGGACCGATCACGCTCACCGAGATGGCGGTGCGGTCGGAGATCAGCCTGCGCTACGCTAGCACCGCGGTGGTCGCTCACGTGCACAATCCCGCCCGCCGCGCGCAAGAGTACACCTTCAGGGTGCTGCTGCCGGAGACTGCTTTCATCAGCGGATTCGTCATGTACGTCACAAAATATACTGTGATACAATTATGCAATGGGATCCGAGTTAAATATCTGGTCCTGCCAACTGATAATGTTTAAATCTATTATATGAAGATTTATAAGTATGAATATTTTCTTTTAATTATTTCTAGGACTTTAGACGGGAAACCTTACAAAGCTTACGTTAAGGAGAAGCAAGAAGCCAAGAACATCTACACCCAGGCGGTAGCGCAGGGTATCGGTGCCGCACATGTTGCTGCCAAGTGCGTATCAACTACCAATAAAAAATTTCCTTGATATTTATAATATTCAAAGTTTGCTTTTAACCTAATAAAAATGTCCTTTAAAGATATTGATTAATTAAGAGCTTTTTAGTTTAGTTCCTTCGTCACAGTAAGTGAATTAATTGTTAAAAACTATAACAAATTTATCGTCAACCTCTAGAGCTCGTGACTCCAACGTGTTCACGGTATCAGTGAACGTGGAGCCAAAGTCCCGGGCAGTGTTCAACCTGACGTACGAGGAGCTATTGTCGCGGCGCAACGGTGTCTACAACCACGCGGTGAACCTGCACCCCGGCGCGCTGGTGCCGCGCCTCACCGTCACAGTGCATATCCGCGAGACGCAGGGCATCGCCGTGTTACGCGTACCAGAGATACGCACCGGCAACGAAGTCGACGCTACCAATGAAGACGCACGTATGTTTACTTTTACGTCATTATCTCAGACAACGCAGCCGCAGGAGGGCCTCGGCATGGTCCAATAAATTTCTCCATGCCAGTTTACCTTGGTCTTTTGGTTTAAAGACTTGCTTTAACGTACTTAGATTGCTATCAATGCACTATGACCTTATCGCACATTATCATCATTTTCCTCAAACACGGCAACGTGAGACACCAAGACAATACATGGCATAAAATCTTTAAAAAACTTTGAGATATTATAATAAAGATTATTAATAAATAGCTTATATTTTAACATAGCGTTGTTCTATTAACTGTTAATGAATGTTACATATAAAATCTGACTTTAGATGCAGCAATCAAAAAGGAAATATTTAAGGGGTTAATATAATACGGAGGCAATATTAAAAGACAAAGTTTACAAAGTTCTTAAATAACGTTAGTGAACCGTTACAAACTTTTTTACTTCAATTTATTGTGATATTAAGTGTTTCTAATGTAACTGTGGGGAAAAACCAGACAACACTGGCCATAAAAACGTCCGCGAAGACACGACCTGCGCCTCAGCTATTAACCAGTTTGACAAGTTAATGGTGTACGCGGTCGTGTCGGCCGCTAACTTCCACTGGGTCATTGAATCCATATCTTACTTTATTTTTACAACTTGATAATCCAATGGCAAAAATAGGGACTACGAATCATGAAGTCCTGGGTTTAAAATTAATCGATTATTGTAATGTACCATCTCCTAAAATTATATTTCGTTAAAATTGCAGTGGGTTAATAAATAGGTTAGGTTATTGCGAATTTTTGCTAAAATCCCATTCAAAACTGATAAGGTTAGTGGTATACTGGGCAGTTTATTAGTAACCTATTGGATTAGATTAGAAAAAAACTTAATTATGAACAGTATTCTAATTTAATCTATGTTCATTTTATTTTGCAGAGAACAAAAACGCCGTTATTAAGCGGACCAATAAAAATCGTGAGGCAACCATCACGTTTACACCCGACCTCGACGAACAGAAAGTATTGATACAAATTTATAAGGTAACTAATTATTACGTATATTTTTAAACATTTTGTATGGTAAAGAAAAATGAATTAGTAAACTGACTGATAGATTTTTTTCACACATCTCAAAGATAATAAACTAAGTTTCACACACACCTGGTGTCAATTTTGTTGCAGGACAAAAGTAGTCGTCGCAATGTGGACCGGTACGGATTCCATAGCAACGAGGAGATGCCGCAGGAGGGCACGCTGGGACAGTTCGTCGTGCAGTACGACGTCGACCGCTCCAAGACCAACGAAATATTGGTGAGTGTCGTATAATCATTCTAATATCTGATAATTATGAGTACAGTTATAAATGAAGTTCCTTTGAATGTTTGTCGTTTAAGCTCATCAAAAATTCTTCAAATATTCTACACTAGTAGCAATATAGGACTTGGATGAGCGCGTGTTGCGCAGTATGGCGGAATACAGTTTAGCGAATATTGTAGGTGAACAACGGTTACTTCGTGCACTTCTTCGCGCCGAGCGAGCTGCCGCCGCTGAGCAAGCACGTTGTGTTCGTGCTCGACATCTCCGGCTCCATGAGCGGCCGCAAGATCGAGCAGCTCATCGAGGCCATGCAGACCATCCTCGGCGAACTCAACAAGGGTGACGTCATCAATATCGTCCAGTTTGAGTCCTCCGTTCAGGTAAGCATTAATTTGTCTGGTTATTGCAGATGAGTTCATATTTGTATAAATATAAAAAAAGTGTTAATGGGGCTTCCAACAGTTTTTAACTTAGTTTTAAATTCATCTTCTTTTAGATTCTAGATATAGCGTCGGCGTACGAGCGTCCGGCGACGCCCCACAACAGCTTCTACTACCGACCCGCGTCCTACGACATCCCGCCGCTGCTGCCGCCCGTGCCCGCCACTCCGGACAACATCGCCAAGGCCAAGCTGCTCATATCCAGGCTGCGCGCCGGCGGTGGTCAGTCAATTTACTATTAATATCTGAACTAGGAATAACCTTTCATGTTTTTTAATATGTTTTTAATTCTGTTTAGGAACAAATATCGGCACCGCCCTTGACACGGCGATTGCACTCATTCAAAGATACGGTGTTGCAACCCATAATGCCTCTGCTGCTGCAACCACCACACCCGTCGCGCACAACTCTGAAGCCACATCGGATGCACCAGTTACACAATCTGAGAAGAAGCAAGAGGTAGCTCCAGTTGAAAATAACGACAGTGAAATTAATAACGGTAACTCTTATGCTAACATTTTTTTACGAATGACGTCCATTTAAGGTTGTAGTCGAGACCGATCTTAATAACTAAGAAAAACAAAAATTGTTTCCAGATGAAAAGGAGCCAATTATAATTTTCTTAACGGACGGCGAGCCGACGGAGGGCGAACTCAATCCGTCCAAGATCATGAACATCGTGGCCGAGAAGAACTACGGGGACCACAAGGCGTCCATTTACTCCCTGGCCTTTGGTAAACTGTTGTTAATTTGGTTAATTCTTACAGTTTTTTAATGTTACATTTTTACATAAATAATTTTTACATGTAATGTTACATTTTGTTGTTCGGTTGTGGGTTTATGTGCTTTTATGATTGTTAACCGTGATTCGGTTGCAACAGGCGAGGACGCTGACAAATCGTTCCTCCGCAAGTTGTCGCTGAAGAATGTGGGCTTCAGCCGGCACATCTACGAGGCGTCGGACGCGGCGCTGCAGCTGCACGACTTCTACCGCCAGATCTCCTCGCCACTCGTCGCCAACGTCAAGTTCGTCTACCCGCCCGACCAGGTCTTTCTCTTTTATTTTTATTTTTTGTAGAATTTTGTAGTAAATCGGTGTCCTAATGATAAGATTCTTTGAAATTTTGCAATTGTAAACAATGCAAGTATTCGGTGAGTCGAGTTGTTAAGACGTGGTATGGCGATGTGGCGAGGGCAGGTGAAGGACGGGTCGGTGACGAAGCACAAGTTCCGGCGGTTCTACGCGGGCTCGGAGGCGGTGGTGGCGGGCCGCGTGCTGGCCGGCGCCGGCGAGCTCGCGCCGCACATCTACGGCGTCTGCGGCGTCGGCCTCGACGATGTATCTCGGGTCAGTTTCTATTTATCTAATTGCTTTATCAAAACGATTACAGATGACATATTATTGTTATTAATGTGCGGATTGTATTGTAGAAACGTTACGACGTGTCTACGTCGGTGCCGGTGGAGGACAAGCCGGAGTCGTATCTGCCGCTGGAGCGGCTGTGGGCCTACCTCACCATCCAGCAGCTGCTCGACGAACGCCAGGTCAGCGACCTCAAGGACGACGACGAGAACAGCCCAGCTAAGAAGGCTCTTAAACTGGCACTTAAGGTATACTATATATATTTCTTTTTTCCAGCTATTAGATATGTTTATGGGTTACCACGCTACGATACTTTAATAGCACAACTTCGGATCAAACTGCCAGGATTTAGTTGACGCATCATAAACGTATAATCTTGTGCTTACATGCGTTTTCTTTTCTTATGGCCAGCCTGACCAGAAATATGTAGTAAAATTCTGTATCAAATATGATCGCATATAACTAGTAATTAATGACTTAAGGACAGCGATTTATTGTTGATCCCTGGCGAGGTCCATGTTGTAAGAGATAAACATATATTACAGTACGAATTCGTGACGAGCCTGACCTCGCTGGTGGTGGTGAAACCAAACGCGACCAGTGCTGTGAATGCTGAATCTGCGGATAAAGGTAACTAACTTCGACATTCGGAAAAACATTCAAATCTATTCTAATATTTATTACACACGAAAAATTTGTTTTATTCGATTCTTGTATGTATTGGAATTACCTTAAAACTAACTTAAAACTGCTGGGCCCATATAAAAAATTATTTTACCATTAAAAAACTATGTTATCACTGAGTAACATAGGTTTTTTTACTATTTTTGAAATCCTACAAAAAATAGAGTGGTTAATAAAAAAGTATTTTTATTTTTTCAGATTCTACTTCGGAATTCCCTACAGGTGAGAAAAAAAACACAAATATATATCTAGTAATCAATGTATATTTTTTAAAGTAGTGATAAACAATAAGTTATCAATAACATAAACATTTAAGTATAACACAAAATTCAAATTCAATTATTTTACAATTTACATCATCATCTCCCCTGCCTTATCCTACTCCCGTAGGGTCGGTGCCCCGGGTTTTCGTCCTCCAAAGCACTCTATCATCTGTCATCTCAGTCATCACTCCCTTCTTGATCAAGTCACCTTTCACGCAATCCATCCATCTCTTTCTAGGTTGTTACATGCGATTCATCCCTTCTCATAACATGCCCATACCACTCTTACCTTTTACTCCTTATTTTCTCAACCACTGGGGCTACTAATTTACAATTTACAATCAAATACAATATAAAAAGATTCGATCTTAAAAATTACCCTACAAATTAGATCCTACCGAAATAAGTGTTGGTTTTACAATGGAAAATAATAATCATCATGACCAGCTCACTAATGACACTCACCGAGGGGCTTGGAGCCTACCCTAAAGTAAAAGGTGACTAGGCCATAGTCAACCACGCTGGCCCACTGCGGGTTGGTTGACTTCACACACATCTCTGAATTTCTTCGCCGATTTGTACAGGTTGCATCACGATGTTTTCCTTCACCGTAAGAACGTCGGGTAAACTATGTACATATGAAAATTCGAAAAATCGAAACTCACATTGGTACATGGCGGGATTCGAACCCAATACCTGTAGATACAAGTCAAGAGCTTAAATCACTGAGCCACCGACTGGAAAATAATAATAATAAAATTAAATTATATGACAGAGAAAACGGCAATCGATACTAAATATATCATTTTATATTTTACAGCGTTATCTTACGATTCAGTTCTTCCTAACGCGCCTTCTTTCTCCGCGCACCAACCAATGTTCGGTAAGTCACTTTACTCGTACAAGACTGTTAAACGTATGTAATATGACTGAAAAATGTTCCTTACGTCAGTGTTTTCACCAAGTTGGACGGGAGAGGGAGACTTACCCTCTAAGGCTTACTAATATAAAGACTGGCACAATCGAGTATTGCTTTCTTTCATTGAAGCAATAATTTATAGTTTTTTTTCTTTTCAGCTAACTCTTATAATCTGGCTGGAGGTTACGCTGACAGTATGTTAATTTTGTTTTTTTAATACTTTTAAAAGTTATTTTTGATATTATTAATGATAAATATTTTGGATTTTGATATCAAATACCTTTTCTATACGTTAAACAATTTGTTTTAATATCATACTCGTACATTGTTGCTGTGGGTTATACCAAATTCTTACGAATACTTTGTTTCGCCAATGTATTGAAACTGTTGACAACTGGCAAATAACATCAACATCTCTGAATTCGTTATGTTGAATGTGGGTCCGCTTATTGTGCTAATTCCCTGTGACCGAGTAAATCATTACATTGGGTGGGATCAAAACATGCAAATTTGCTTATCGCGGGAGACGCATGGAAGTGGATGTACCACAATGAGCATCTATATTTCGCTTATTCGTTCTCATTATTGGTTGTTAATAAAGTAAGCTTACATTAAACATTAACAAAAAACAAAATCGACCTCCAAACAAAATATTTTCAAAAAAACAATACACTAAACAGTTACTTAAACCTCCCTTATTGTAGCTCTTATGTCTATATTGTACAATTATTATTACTTTGATGTCTGTGTCAGCCAAGGTATGCAGTGATATTTCTACGTACGGCTTTCTACATTTTTACCATAACATTTGACAATTGAAAGTATAGTACCTAACGTTTAAGTGACTAATCTACCTTGACTGACACCGACATCAAAGTAATAAAAATTGTGGTTATTTCCAGGGGGTGCTACTGTCCACTCCCCCTCCTTTCGTGGCGTAAATGCTAAAATAAGTATGCAGATTAATAAAGCAAATTATTAAGTATGTTTAAAAATTTACAACCAAATTTAATTGTAGGCGCATATCCGATCGCGCTGAGTGGCATGGCCGCGCCGATGCTCGACATGCATGCTTATGAAGAGACTGAATTATTAATTGATGATTACGGTGAGCTTGCTTAATATATCTAATGTAACTTATATATTTTTATTAAATTATATCATTGGCGACAGCACGTTTATCATTTGTGAAAATATTGCACGAACTGCAGGAAACGGAAACAAGCTACTGGCATTGAAAGGAAGCAAACCACGGGTAGTACAGATTTTATTATAAGTTTACATAAACTATTTTTTTACTATATTTTAATTCTGCCATTGGCTATTATAGCAAGTTTTTAAGTTACACACCAAGGGTTATAGCCTTCATAATTTTAACAAGGTCATTCGATCATTGTTATATCAATTATAATATAATAATGGTGTCGGACGCGAGGGGTCTCATCCCACGCATGCGTCATTATCCTTTTCATCTTCATGATTATCTATGGTTAATAATTTAGAAAAGCAATTAATTATTATTTAATGTGAAAATAATTCATTACTTACCTTTTACAAACTTGGCATAACATAACCTTAAAAAGGAATTTGTTTTTTTGAGCTGATTAAATGTTAATAATTATTATGTAATTTTAGGAATGTTTACAGGTGTATCCAATAGAGCTGATTTTTCCTTTTCTCCGTCTTTATGTAAGTTTTAATTAGCTGTAATATGTTATTGACCGATATTACTTAACATTCATAGCTTTGCTTACACATTTAAAATGTATTTAATGATTTTGCGGTTTATTTGCTTTTTAAATTACTCATTTTACATACGACACATTGTTTTGGTTTCAGCCATTTATTGTCGACGACCTTTTACAAAAAATATATGTTTACAGATCGCAGCGGTTTTACTCCTATGAAACACAGAAATTTGGGTAAGATAAATATTAATTCCATCCCTAATCTGCTAAAAGACTTTTAACGTAGTACTGCATTGATCCACGAAGTAAATAATCTATTTCCGTTATATTTAATTTCTTATTATATATTTTTTCTATCCACAGGTATTTATACCAAGAGGATTACGCCAAGATTTCGGTGGAGTAAGGCTCATTAATACTGTATTTCTCTTGCAGATGGTTCTATGACTCCCAGTTCACTAATGAGTGAATCTAATGGTTGATTATTCTAAACGGTTTCCTTTGTCATTATTTACATTTAACAACAATTAGTACCAGTTGTAGATTTTAATGATAAATTGCTGTCGCCAATGATATTTTATTGCATATTTATTTAATACTCGATTTCGTATTTTCACATTGTTTTAATGGTTTTAATGTGTTGTAGACGCGATGAGGACGTCGGACGTAGCGCCATCTACCACGACATCGAGTCCGTTGGAGTCGTATCAGTTGGAGGAGTACGCCTGGCTCGCTCCGCTGCTGGACACCAGCACAGATACCATCACTATTTATGCGAATACAACGCAAGTCGTCTTGAAACTTACAAAAGATAATGTGAATAATACTTTGTTAATATGATATTGTAACTAAAACTCATAAATATTTTCTGACTGTTTTGAAAGATTGAACTATGGCCAAACCTTATCAGCGTTTCAAGTGTTAAACAAATCCTTATATTTCTTTATACCTACATTTTAAATGTTTAGAGATCGTCTTAATACTATGATTTATTGAATATTGTGTTAATATTGTCGATATTTGTGTCAGGCACCTAAAGCGGCATCGGGTGATGCAGAGTGCCCGCACGCGACGGACGCGTCCCCGGGCCGGTGCGTGTACCTGACGCGGTGCTCGGCGGCGCGCGCCCTCTCCCCGCCCCTCTACGCACACACCTACTGTGTCGTCGGTGACGGGTAAGCTGAATGAACCCACTTGATGACTCCTTAAAACAACTAAATATAAATTTACCTTTTCCTCCGGTGCAATACCACAGCACAGAAGACGTCTAGTGTAGGCTAATCCCCGTACAATCTGATAAGTATGTGTCGAATACCTAATTTAAGTCCACTTTCCTTTCTCACTCTTCTAAGGAAATTATAGGAATGGGGAATTTTCTCTTTCTGTGCATCGCCTTTGTCGTCGATTCAAAGTAGACAACGCATCTATCTTAAGTTTGTTTGTCTTTAAAAATAACTGTTACATATTATATTTATTTTGCAGGTATGCTGGTGTTTGTTGTCCAACGAGCGAAGTGGACAAGACACAGTAAAGCGAGCTGCAATTATGTTAAGCGTACTATCCTTGTCGATCCATGGTTTTGATGTGGTGGACCACTGATGATAGTGATTTGTGTAAACATAACATAAATATTGGACAAGCACTTAAATTTAAAACAACTTTGCAAGTTGTAATTTATATACATTCATAAGTTTTTAAAATTAAGGTAAAAAGAGTTGAAACATCATATTTGAAACAACAAAGTGAGCAGCCAATTTTAAATTGATCAAGGAGATAGATTGTGACAATAAATAAATACGATTTTTTAAGTTTGTAAAAATGCTTTATTTTCCTATATCAGTTATAAAAATATATGGTAACACTACAACTAATCAATCTGCAAATCCACTTACTCTACCTTTATTGTGTTTATAAGTCTTTAGTAATGAGTTTGGTCACACTGACCATTTTTTATAATAATTAAAATAATACAGTAAGAGAATATAATTTAAGAAAATATAATATAGTAATATCAGACATGTTCGCACATTAGTTTGTTTTTGTTTTTATAAAAATATATCCAAACTTTATATAAAAAGCTCTTAACTTAACATTTTCAGTTTTTTTTTTATATTTAACAGTACTAAGGTGACATTAAAATACTATAAAATTCATTAATTTCTTACTTGTACCTTACTATTCTTTGGTAATTATTTATAACGGTAGACAATTTTTAAAAACTGGCTTTTACCCGCGACTGTGTCCGCATGGAATTATAAACAAATCAAAAGTGGGTAGCCTATGTTTATTTCCAGACTATCGGCTACATCAATCCGGAATTTCATCTAAATCCGTTTAGCACATTAGGCTTCAAATACCAACAAACATCCATCCATCTCTCTAATCTTTCCCATCAATACCAACATTACAAAGGCGAAGAACGACTATATATTTTTTTTATAGTTTACATTCCCGCGTGCAAAAACGCGAGCAACAGCTAGTTATTAATAAATGTAGTAGGTAGTCCAGTTCTGACAGCTGTCAATATCATACAGACAACTGTCACCATATTATACTACTTTGTACATAGTATAATCACATTTACAGTAAGAGACATACAAGACATAAATTACAAACTGAATCTCATTACATCTACACACCTTGTTTGCAAGGATATCTGAGCACCGGCACTTGAGCGCACAAAATTGTTAGTTCTGTACGATAATTGATTTAGAAATATCAAATAACAAAAGAGAAAGTATGACTAGAAAGCTACAGGTCTAAAACTATGACATTGACAATCTTGTGACACTTTGACATTGACAGGTCACTAGTGAGCCATTAATGTCAAAGTAAATGTCAACAAAACTAATGACAATTGACAATAGGGTTGCTTATAGAGCAAGATAATTTTGTCATTCTGTACATGTATTGTTACACCTTAAAGATCTATTTCAATAGAGCTAGCAATACTTTCTCGTGGTTTAATGGACATTTGTGGTCCCAGTTCATATGTGCAAGTTCTATTCCAGATATTTGTGTATTACAATTAACACATTGCCAATCTGGCTCCACAGTATGGTACATAGTAAAATGTTGATCAATTAGGTTTTTTATTTCTTCACCTTTGAATTCCATTTTGCAAAGATCACATTCAAATCTCACAGACTCCTTCTGGTTTTTTGTCTTATGTAGGTCTATATTCAAGTAACAGGTTGGTGTTACCATCTCTTCTAATTGTAAATCGTAATTTTCACCATTCTCCGCTATTGATTCAGTCACCTCTTTATACATATATCTGACATAACTATATTTACTTAAATGTTTTCTAAATTCAACCGGCAAGTCTATATTAGAAGGCATATCTGTGGTTAACATTTTCAAATCATCACATAAGATTTGAAATATACTACACCATGATGAATTTTTAGTTTTTGAATATTGTAGAATTTTATTTAACATACTTTCTTTAGTTATATTTACTTTGTTTTGATTTTTACATTTCATTTGCAATTGTGTTGCATGTTCAATCCTATTTGGTTGGACTGGTAGTTTTTTATTAACAAGAGTGAATTTTGATATATGACGGTTTTCATATTTAAATATTAACATTTCTGATGAGGACCATTCTAACTTGGCAGTTATATTAATGCCTCCCCAGTGTAAAGCTGCTCTTGTTGTCAGAATAAGACATTTTTCATTTTTAGGCTCTTCCCAGTTGAAAATATGATTATTGCACTTAGGATGTCTTAATATTAAATTATTTAGTTGAGCTTTTGTAGCGCACACTTCCATTACAATTTTTTCATCATCCAAATTTTTGTTTTCCACATTTTGTTCAATTTTCTCTTTTCGTGGCAATTCTTTCAGATATATGGGCAATAATAACTTTACAATATCCAATTTACTTTGTAAATATTTTTTAAGTGCTAAATAGTTTACTTCTATAATATTCTTTATTTCTTCAGTATACTTTTGAGACTCCAAATTCATAATTTCCTTCTCAAATTTATCCCATTCTGGCCAATCTTTTAGATATGTCATGATTATGTTTATCGAAATATCTACTTCTAATAAGTTGACTTTTTCAACATCCACATCAAACTCCTTGTGCAGTATATTCATAATTTGTGTTTTTGTCAAAATTGTGTTTTGTTCTGTATCATTGCCTATCAGTCTTTCAAATAGTTTTACTATTGGTCTATCTGTAATTTTTTTTAATAATTAATATCTGTAGCATATACATATGAATAAAAGGGACACATTTCAAAAGTTTAAACAAGGGTAATTCATTTCTGAACCATCTAAGGTTCAGATCACTTACACTTGAATAATTGAATTCGGTCGTTAAACAAAAATTACCGGCATGGCTACTTATCCATGATTTCCGGTGATCTAGCTGTGCCTAAATTATTTCTATATATTTATAAGGTTTTACATACCAGGGTATTCCGCATAAGTTTGAGATTCAACATAAATAACATCACGCGAAGACTCATCATCCATTATTAACTAAAAAAATTACAAGAGAACTCCAGTTTATTAACTAAACCAAAATACGTAAGAAAAATTAGAAATAAACAACTTTGAAGGTTAATTAATTTGACATTGACATTAGGTTTTTTGTTCATAAAAAAGTCTATGATATACTTACACTCACTGACTGCGCTGGCGCATCTTATGCTATACAGTAAAATGTAATTGTGGAATCAATTCTTTTGCTGTTTTCATATATTTTTTAATTTAATATGGAACCTGAAATAAAGATGGATATGGAATTTAATTTATTCACACAACAAAAAGCGATTAAATCACATTATAATAGACATTCTAGATAGAAATACGTTTAGAAATACAACTTATCTCACAAGAGTACAACCCTACTACTAAACGTCAAAATATAAAATCAATTTCAATTTGTCAATAATAAAGAAAACAGAAATTACCTTTCTTTTCCTACGACTTATTTTGTTATTTCTAAGTGATTGCAGCTAAATCCTGAAAGGTATGGTTAATTTAGCTGATGCTTTTATGATTAATACGGTGACGGAAGGAGCTATGAATGTGTTACGACAAATCGTAAGTTAGAAATTTAAATATGTAATATGTAGCATGAATTAACAAAAAAAATATCTTAGGTCATCGTAGATAGCGATAAAAACGATTTATCTTTATTCAGTAGACACTATTGCAGCTTTTTATTACTATTTTATTTTCAGGGTGTTTTTAAATCGAAGACCGAGACCTTTCAACCAGCACCTATAATAATAAAAATGCCTCTTTGGGAGTTAGCTCAAGCGGCAGGGCCGTTTGTCAGGCTCGCAGGACTGAGCGGCGCCGTGGCTGTGGTGCTCGGAGCTATGGGAGCACATCGCACATTTCCCGCAACCGAAGGAAAAGAAGATTTACGAAAGATCTTTGAAACAGCTAACAGATTCCACTTTCTGCATACCTTAGCTTTGATGACTGTGCCACTTTGCAGACGACCATATATCGTGAGTAATACTAAAAATATATAAATACATGTTTATCAAATAAAGATGTTACTCCAAATTATGGCAGTACTCATAATATTATCAATGATTTAAGTAAGACTTACCATTTGATAAAAACAGTAAAATATGAATTTTGTAGTAAGGTATCCATGCACATTATAAGGAATTTTAAAGGGATATGTAGTGTCTGTGTACCAAGCACATAACAAAGGATCTCTGAAGCAGTGAGTTACCCTTTTTAATGTTTGTAAACATTTTCAGGCTGGTGGATTTTTCATAGCGGGAATGGGATTGTTTTGTGGCACATGTTACTACCATTGTTTCACTGGTAACCCCAACTTCCGAAAACTCACTCCTATCGGTGGATCCTGTCTTATCTTAGGTTGGTTGGCAATGGTCATATAAAGCCCTTATGAATTATTGGTGATCGGTTTATAGATTGTAAGTAGTGATTATTCCAGTTATTGTAATCATTTGAGTACATTAGTATCTAAGACAGTGTTATCAAAAATGTATCATTTTATTTTGCACCAAAATATTAAATGGTCCTTTAAATATTTGTTTTATTAATTTACTAGCTGTTGCCCACGATTTGTTTTCGCAATATTAAGATAAAAATGTTGCCTGTGATATGCCAGTCTATGTCAGCTACCCTTCAGTAAAAGTCCTATAGAAATCGGCCAAGCCATTTTGGAGGTTACTCGGAACAAACACAGCTTACGGACAGACAGACAATAAATTCTTAAACGCGATTTTCATCATCTCCCGAAATCTAAAATTTTCCTTTTGATGTTAAACAGACACTCCAAATTTATTATATGTATAGAAGTAAAACATTGATCCAAATACAAGGGAATATAGGTTGTTGAAGAAAACACATGTTTGATCAGTATTGTTTATAGGTTTTATTGAAATGTTACATATTAAATTTTGCACTTTAACTTTAAACAATTATCATTCTTAGAGTTTAATCAAAACATATACCGTTTGACATTAAATGCTATATCGTAACTCGAAGGGACTCTCAAAGAAGATTTTTAATGGTCCATCAAACATGACTTATGTAGTAAGATATTTTATATAACATGGTGACGATTACAAGCAATGCGCACGCGCAGGCACCGCGCCGCGCCGCGCCGCGCACCGCACACCCTACTCTTACATATTCAGAACCAATCTCTAACATATCCATAAAGAAATATACAAAACTATCACATTAAATTAACACAAAATATAGTTATAAACATATTTATGTAATCTAAAAGTATAACGAAAAGAGAACAAAACGTAAATACACAGCACTTTAAGGTGTCTGTCACACAGCGGGGAAATAAATCACTCTGATTGCACATAAGAGGGTTGTGGCCGCAGCATTACAACTATCAATATCACTAACCACATTCACACACACGAGTATCGTACGCACAGTTCACGAGAGGTGGAAGGAGTGCTGGCCCTCGGAGGCCGCGAGCCGCAGCTTGGCGCGCATCACCTCCGCGCTACTGTAGTCCGGCAGCTTGAGGTAGTTGACGCACGTCATCACCGACGGCAAGTACTCGTCCGGGTCCAGCGACGACTCCAGCGACTTGCGCACCACCGTCAGCGGCGGGTTCAGCGCCTTGAATCCTGCCAACAACATTCATTATCATAAAACAATTAATTATTATATTGTTGTATAATAATTACAGCAGAAGCAAGCAGCGTCTATGGATTCAGGCTGAATGTCAAGAACGCTAGTAATAAAAACTTTTTGATTTCAAAGAGAATGCTACGAATATGACATCCAATTCTTTAAATAAAAAGTCCTTTTAAGCTATCTATATACTCTCTAGAGATGATTGATGCAAATATCATTATATATTTCTATTTGACAAATTTTGATTTTCTTGGCAGGATGTGGTGCTGGCAATGCCCATGACTGTAGATAAAATAGTAAACGAAATAATGGGGTAGAGTTGTATTGTAAGGAGTGGTGAGCGCATGTCACCTCCAGTGGGCAGGCGCGGGCTGCCGGTGACGAACTGCAGGAAGAGGCGCTGCTCGTCGCGCGAGTACGAGGCGAGGATGTCGACCAGCATGCGGATGGCGCGCGACTCCGCCGTGTAGCCGTGGTCGGGCCGGATGCACTCCGCCAGCATGCGCGCCTCCCACCGCTGCTCGCGACCCCCTGCACATACACATTACATTCCCCTTTATAACAAACCAATCACAACATATACATTCACATCTCTCACAATACTTTAGCATACTCCAGCATTTCCATTCTAAATAAACTGATTGTGAAAGCTTCATTGGGCAACACAAGTTACATACCTGAGGGACTTCCACAAAATACTTGTTCCAACTCTTCAGGGTAGAATATCTTGAGATTTGCCAATGGAAATACTGATTCAAAGCCTTCTTTAAATGCTTCCATCTGTTTCGCCACTCCTATAATCAAACATTTTTTATTACTAATTATCTAGTACGGTATTTTTATATCATAATATTATTGTTAGCATGGGCTGCGAGTCTGTTGGTATGGAAGAGAAAGTGGTTATTAATGCGGACCTTCATAGAGCAGCCAGTGAGTGACGAGGGCGATGTAGTTGTGCAGGTTGTGGGCGGTGACGGGCAGGTCGCGCCCGCCGCGCCGCAGCTCCGTGCACCCGTCGCCCGGCAGGATGAAGTCCAGTCCCAGCTCCTCGATCGGACAACCGTCCAACTCTAGTCCATTGATCTGACAAGTATTAAACAATGTTAACCACACCGTTGCCAAACTATAAAATACCGGATGCAACTTGTTTGTTATTTGACACGGTTTTCTCTCGTCGTGGTAGTAACTAGGTATGAGAAGTACCGTTTGTTTGTATGATAGTGTTTGTGGGTCTTACGAGATGCGCGCGCTGGTCTGGCGTGTGCCGGGGGTCGCCGGCGAGGGTCTGTGCGCGCTCGGCGACGCGCCGCAGCCGGCACAGCGAGCGCCACAGCTCGGGCGCCACGTGCCGTACGTCACTCAGCCCCAGCCACCGCTGCTCGCTCACCAGCCACCGGTACATCGACACTGATAGCGGGATGTCCACCTACGACATCATTGTTAATATTAACTTTAGTGTTATAAGTGATGGTTCACGTTTAACAAGTTAGCATATTATTGCTTCAATGTTGTGATAATTTTTAGTCATTTCTAAACAAGTATTCCGAACTCACCATTCTAGAATCCATAACGGCTTTGGCCATGAATTTCCCCAGGAAGCGGAATTTGGCCTTGACCCGAGAGAGATGAGAGGCCCTGGCGTTGCGGCCGACGGCCTGCGGGAAGAGGCCGCAGGGCCAGGTGACGTAGGTGGCGTCGGGCGCGGGCGAGGGGATGGAAGTCTCCTTCTCGAGGTCGGAGGGCTGCGGCGAGCGCTCCTCGTCGAGGCTGAGCGCGTCGCGCACCGAGGAGGCGAGCCGCGTCGCCGCGTCCGCCGACCGGTCCGTCACCACGGGCGGCTGGCTCTTCACTATTTCACCACCGAACGACGTCGGCTTCTGTTTGAAGTTCTCACTTCCGTGCCATAAGTCGAGATCGGCGCGTTGCAATTCCTACAATATTTAACATCATTAGTATAGGTTATGCTTAAAATGTTATATGAATTGAAACGTTATATAACCTGTGAGACTAGTGCGTAGAACTCTAGCGTGGGTCCGAGTCCGGTGCCGACCTCGTTCTCGTACTGTATCTCGAGCAGTGCCTTGGTGTGGGCGAACTCGTGCATGACGTGCTCCGCCTGGCGCAGCACGCTGTGGCGCTGCACGGTGCGCTTGCGGCGGTCGAGGCGCGGCGCCACGCGCTCGTCGGCCGCCGCCGCGCCGCGCTCGCCGCCCGCCTCCAGCAGCCGCTGCAGCGCGCGGTCGCGGTCGAACGACACCACGTAGAACAGCAGGTGTCGGCACTCGAACGGCAACACGAATGGACTGGAACACGTTCACAACTTTCTTTTTAACTATGCCAAAGATAAATGGAGTAAACTCATAAACTACTGGTATTCAAAAAAAAGGTAAGAGGAACCGCAGAAGACAACACAAACGATGGGAAGATGACATAAAAAAGGCTGCAGGAGAGACCTGGTCAAGAAAGCCAAAAAGAGGGGGAGAATGGAAGAATTTGGAAGAGGCCTATGTCCAACTTGGACACAGATAATAAATAACAAATGAAATAAAACAAAACAAGAAAAAAAAGGATAATAAAATTAATATAAATATAATGTATCAATATTCAACTCAATTTATGTAATGTGACAGTAATTTAATTATCTGAATAAAGGCTTATTATTATTATATTGTTATTATGCCAAAGATACAATAAACAAAAACCAATACCAATACCAACATTATATCATTTTATTAAATAGCAAATCGAGACTTACCAAGCATAAGCAATTTTCTTTAACCAAGGTGGCAAATTTCCAGTCATGATAACTAATGGATCTTGAAGTTGTCGATTTGCTTTTGCAGCAAGCTGAAAGTAAAAAGTTGGAGTACAGAAATCTGCAGGTGTAAAATTATACAACTTTAAAACTTTAGACCGCGAAGCATTTATTTAGATTGTTAAAGTTAGTTGAATTTAAACACCATTATAAAAGGTACCACGTAAAAAAAATCATTTAAAAATAATTTACGATTAACTCGTGTAGAGAAGATGTGTATCATAACAAACCTTGGGATTGATGAAGTCGGAGTTGGGCACGAGCGGCCGGTGGTCTGGCAGGCAGGCGGCGCGGTACAGCGTGTGCCAGTGGCGCGCGAGGGCGTGCAGCGCGCGCAGCAGCCCCAGCGCCGGCAGCGACGCGTCCTTCACCTCGCCGCTGCTCACCAGCGGCGACCGCAGGATCACGAACAGGGGCGACTCACGCGCCGGCACTACGCCCTCTGGTAATCATACAAACATTATTATAATACATTCGTTTCTCTGTGGAGTAATCTTTTTGTTACAAAGGTAATATGAATATTACCGTTCCAGAGCAGGTCGGGCTTGCGTCGCGATGAAATCTTTGTGGTGTGTCCCTTGCCTTTGCGCGATGCGGCGGCGTCAGCGCGCGGCGCCTCGCCCGCCTCCACCGCGCGGTAGTATATCGTGTGCGTTTGCACCCAGATGCCAGCGTTTGCTGTACGAAATGCATCCATTTCAAAAGAGTGTTTAATGAATCTAAACTATGTATATATGTATCTAAGTAGTGTAAGAAGTACGTACCAATAGGCGTTTCAGTGTCGGTGTCTGCGTCCGTGTGATCGCCAAACTGTCGCACGGCCTGGTACACCGTCATGTTGTACGGCAGCACCGTGTCGCCGATTAGGAATTCCAGTTTGTGATCAGAACTGCAGGTAAAACATATTAGTAGTACATTTATAATGCATAATTGTAAGATGTAATGATTGTTTAAATGTAAGTGTCTTACTCAGTGGTGTGGGGATGCGGCGGCGTTCCGAGCGAGTCCTCGACGTCGTCGTCCGAGGCGGGCTCGTCGTCCGAGTGCGCAGCCGCCGCGGAGCCGTCGCGTGCGCGCGCGCTCGCGTACCCGCGCTGCGCCAGGTACCTGACACACATTTCTCACTTTATACTCTACTTTATATGTGCTATACTATGCTTTTTGGGTAATCCAAGTTAATTTACATAGCATAAAATTAAATATACGTGAAAATTTTATATTGCGTTTCCTCAAAATAATTAGAAAATAGTTTTCGTCGATTGTATTTGTCTGTAGTATGTAGTTTCTGTAGAGGGATTTGAAATAGTTATAAATGTAGGAGACCCCACTCACCGTTCAATGGCTTGTACTAAAGCTAACGGGTCTATCCGTACAACACCGCCCTTCCATTGTTTCAGGTTGGTGCAATTTGGATGACGTTTGAGATCACACTGCAACAATACACATGATTACGATGATATAAGAAAAATCTCGAAACAAACATTTAAAAGTGATGTAAATAATGTAGTTGTGTATGTTCTTACCATGAGCTGATGAGTGTTGAAGAAGCGTAGGGCGGAGGTGGCGGGGCGCGCGGGCAGGTCGTGCACGCGCACGGGGAACTGTTCGAGGTGCGACACGCAAGCGTTCACCTTGCCCACCAGCGCCGCCAGCGCGCCCGCCCCGCCTCCGGCCCCGCCCACTGCACTCGCCACGCCCACTTCCGACACTTGTTCCATCCAATCGCGGTCGCTGCAACGTCACCATTCGCATCTTGATACTTATTATCTTACATACAATCTTTACCTTAGCATGAATTATTTTATCATAAAAATATTATAAGTAACCTAACGAGCTATTGAAATAACTCGTTGTTGTACTATTTGTGTATAATGTAACTTACTCTGGCACGAGCGGCATGCCTGCGAAGACATGCAAGAACAGCCTGAGGCGTTCCTCGCAGTCTGCTATCTCCTGCGCGGCGTCGCGCGCCTCGCCCTCCGCGTCGCGCTCCCCGCCCTCCGTCGCCTCCTCGCCTTCGCCCGCGCTGCCCGTCAGGTACTGCAGCAGCGCGCCCAGCACTCCAGAATGATTCACCTGCACATACATTACATTAAGGGATCATACCACCAAATCGTAAATTTTCTAATAATAATCGAACGTGTTAAATATGTGAAGGAAATAAAGGCTTCAAAATGACGTCACTGACACATAAGGGAACAAAAATAATATATTTTGTTCCCTTATGTGTCAGTGACGTCATTTTGAAGCTATCTGAACCTCTATCAGCCAGTGTTGGGATAGGCCCTTAATCATTTGCGCTATCTTTCGTGGCGTAGTACAGGTAGTCTGAAGAATATTAATTACTTTGTCGTGAAAAACAGTGTCATTTGCGATTTTTTACAGCGAATGAATGAAAAAGTTTTTTTATATAAGTGATGTATAGGAACCTCGAAGGGCGAGACGTCGTGGTGTAGTAACGTGTCGCGCAGCTGATGCAGCGCGGCGCGGCGCTGGTGCGCGTGGGGCAGCGCGCCCGCCAGCGCGGCCAGCTGCTCCAGCGCGCCCGCGCCGCCGCCCAGCGCGCCCCACTCGCGCTGCAGCCGACCCGCTTTCCATACTATCCATTCGCGCACCTTCTCTCTAAACAGACAAACAAATATATTTAAATACTCCATTTAAACCAAGTCTAGCCGATAAATGTTACTTTTAGAATAGGAATGCAAATAAAATAATAATCAAAGTGGGGTATTTGGCGAAGTGGACGCTTTAAAAATTGATACCTTAGCGTCGCAGCCGATGGGTATTTCTAGATTGAAATATGTGATGTAGTTTGTCTTACTTGTTTTGTACAGTGAGATTAGTGGAGGCGTGCGGGGAGGCGAGCAGGGCGGTGTCGCGGTGCGCGTGCGGCGTGCGGCCCCAGCGCGAGGGGTTCAGCGAGGACAGGAACGACGAGGTGCGCGACGCCCCGCCCACGCGCGACGTAGAACGCGACGCTGACGGTATCACCGACACAGCTAAATCAATTAAATCAACATTAAACATGTATCATTATTAAATAGATCGAACAATATTTTTTACCCTTTAGATATATGTCAATTAAAAGTTCTCAGCTTATCATCGAAATTGTGTAGATTTTTCATCTTTTCTGTGACAGTGAGTAACAGAAAACTGTAAATCACAACTTTAGTGTAATTTTCTAGGTGCAATAAAATTCAAATAACTTTTGGGGATACTGACCATGCGCCTGTTGCGGTTGATGCGCGTGCGCGTGCGCGTGCGGCGGCGCCGGGGCGGCGGGCGCTGCGGGCGCGGCGGGCGGCTGGTGCGGCGGGGTGAGGTCCTCGCGACGCCGCGGCCCGCGCGCCGGCGCTCCGCCAGACCGCCGCACTGCGCGTTTCCGCCTCAACATTTCTGCCAACTGCAGCGGACTGCCAGACCTGCATTGTCGTACACTACTTTTAATACAATTAAATTAAATTACTTAAACTTAATGAAACATGAACTAATCAATTAACTGTAGAAAGAGACTTGGTAATAAATGTATTAATTATACTTAGGGATAGAAAATGTTTTATATAATTACCTATGTACTGTAGGTGAAGTGTGAGGATACGTCGATGCGGACGTGGTGGGTCCAGGTTCCGAGCTCTCATTACCTGTAGCTGGAACATCAAATATTTTAAAATCACATTTTGTACATCTAATTGAAATAGATAATATACAGCGTACAAGTAAAACTCACGTAAGGAGCTAGCGACGAATGATCCGGATGCGGAGAATGCGAGGGACAAGTTGTGTTCGATGGCGGTGAGCGAGGTGGAGGCGGGCGGTGACGCGCCTCCGCCGGACCTTGTACTCGTGCCGCTCGGAGACTGCGAACAAAAACCACATTTTACACTAAGTTATAGTCTAAGAAGACGCTATTATTGTTTCTGTAAATATATCGATATATGTTATAATGCATAAGTGCATTGG
>NW_013525024.1:843459-858901 GCF_000836215.1 Papilio polytes | reverse complement strand
AGGCAAAGAGAATATAAAGATTTTTTTGATTTAGCTTGTATTAGACGAAATATTGATTAATCCGATCACATTATAGAAATATATTATTTACCGTGGTTAATGGCTGGGGGTGAGACCGGCTGGACGCACCACCTGTACTGGCACACGAACCCAGACTGGTTTTGCCTAGAAATCACACATATATTTACACTTAACATTTCATTCATGCATGAAATACTTATTAACAAATATACAAACAGAAAAATGTACCGGGAGAAATATTAAATTGTTCATAATTTGAGGTAAATGAAACTTATGTGTAGTACCTCGTTTGTCTCGTCGCGTGGATGCCGGCTGCGGCTGCGGCATGTCGCGCGCCCGCGCTCGCCGCCCGCCCGCCGCACTGCTGCCCGCCTCCTCTGCACCCGACACCTGCACACATACAACATACCATACTGTTAGACACACATAATATCGTCGTTGAAGTTCTAATACCACAGATTTCAAAAATCATTTTGTAAAGACACTATCATCTAATAATACAAATTTACTGTTTGTGTATACTTCAGTATAGTTTTATTTAATGTAGAATAGTATTTTTGATATGTTAAAACGATGCGTCTTCCAATTCTCTAGTGAATAGCATCAAAATAGCCATAAAGTGTGTTATGTGGTTTAAGAACTTCAACAAAGATAAGAAAATACAAAACAAGTACTTTTATCATGACAATTTACACAAGTATAGAAAACTTGAAACATAAAAAGTTATGTAATAAATACTAAAGCAAAAAGTTTATTCTTATAAAATACATATAGCATAAACGAAAATAAAAAGATATTAGGAGTTCGAACAGGTTATTTTAAAGTTAATAATGTAGATTATATTAATTACAAAAACATACCTGTCGTTTAGAAGCAGCTTCCTGCCTCTGCCGCTGCGAATTGCCAGCCCCCCGCGTCAAGCAAGCACCCAGGGTCGCACCCGTCGCAGCAGCGATACTCTGCACCACAATCATTTTATTATAAACACACAAAACATACATAATTTTAATAAAAAAATGTTATAACAGTACTTACCCTACGTGCGTTAGTTTGTCGTAAATACGGAAGGTCACGAGGAACGATAAGTAGCTTACTTTCTGCAGGCGCTTTTGATGAACTGGCCTCTGCAAGACACACCAATTAATTAGCAAATGAATAATAATTTTAGCTAATGACTTAAAAATTTCATTTAGCACATTAACTAATTATTTACCTTGTAAATCCTTATAGGGTGGTGGAGTAACAGTTCTTCCACGAAATTCTGTATTTCTCCGTTCGATCAACGACTGATTGAGGGCCGGTTCGTTTGTGGAAGTGGTCGCTGTAAAAGCAAATGTGTTACACTAAATACGGTCACAATAAACACAAATTATCAGTTATGAATGCACGCGCTTGATACACGCGATAAAGGTTTTGATAAACTCCGCGGCTAGACTGATGTTTTGTATAATATAATTTAACATTATTTGAAAGCAATTATTATTAAAGATAAAGTATACCCATTGAAAAAACACAACACAAATATGAAAATGTATTTGGACGAATCATTTAATATCTATGTAACATAACTCATTAGTGATGTGTATTATTGGCTAGAGGTTTGTAACACTTTTAACGATAATAATTGTTATTGGTAGATTACCTGAATTATCGCTAATAACAGTGGCGGTGGGCGGGCCAAGGTCGCGGTGCCTGTTGCGCAGTAGGTACGTGCACGAGGTATGCGACGCGGCCACTGACTCCGGCCTCTCCGAATCGTACTCCTGTCGGCACTCAGATATAGCGTGCTCGCTTGCTTCCTCCACCTCCTTGTACGGATCTATCTTAAACTTCTTTTTGCAATCTTCGATATCTACTAGGCAACTACTCTTCCTCGTCGACAGAGAACGATGTGTGGATCGCTTCCTCTTTTTGCCCTTCCTGCGGTGCGCGGTAGGACTGTACACGGAATAATCAGAATCGAGAAGCTCTGTTATAGTCGACGAACTGAACGGGGAATATGCGTAATCTCTTTCGTCCAACGGGAGAAGACCACCTTCGGACGAATTCAACGGGCACTCTTGCGCTGATGTCGCAGTAGCGTTATGATTTACGGCTAATCGTGGTAACGTCTGCGGTTTTAAAGTGTTCGGTGATGGCTCACAAGCACTCTCGTTCGATTTGAGAGCAGTTCGCGAGCGTGTGCAGTACGCGACGCACTCCTCTGTGGCGGCACTGCTTGTCGTAACTGTGCGATGTTTATGTTTTTTTCGGTCATACGATGACGAGTTCCGGCCACGCTTCGCGTTGGTGCCGCTCGTGTACTTCCAGGAGTCTCCGCTCCTGTAGTCGGTGTCGTAGCGCGTCTCGTAGAAGTCGGCTCCGTAGGACCAGCGCTCGGATATTGAGTAGTCGGACCTGGGCAGTGCGTTGACTAGGCGCGAGCTTCGCCTTAGCTCCACGTGCCTGCGCGGCTCAGCTTCAGCGTCGGCGGCGGCGCGACTCGAGTGCCGGTTGGTATGGCGCGGCAGGGGCGATGTCACGTTGCGTCGGTTGCGGCGGCTGCGATTCGCTTGACGCACCTGACGCAACCACCGACCGCCCACCACCCTGCTAGGAGAAGACCTGTATACCAAAGAATTATAACTAGAGTTTTACAAACGTAGATAACATTACCAATGACGTAACTGAGTTCTGCAGTTATCTATTGAAAAGAACAACAGCATAATAAGTTATTGTTAGGCCATTGTAAGCAGATAGTCTTATCAGTTCTTGTATAGATCCACAGCTAGCTTTATATTCTTGAACTATATTTAGCTTTATGTTTCTCCTGAGTCTTAATATGAATGATTATTACAATACCATAAATAATGTATTTAACATTTTACATTAATTGTTTATATGTGTTTAGACATACATCAATATCCAGGATGTACAAAAACGATTGCAGAAAAGATTAGGATTTGTTAAGAGATCGTGCTTTAGACAATAAAAAACATGAATCATTTCTTGTTCCATTAATAATTTCTATCCTATTACACTGATTTTTAATAATTTTTGCATTTGCATTTTTGCTGCACCTCTCTTACCATATATCATTTTTATACTCATATATTTACATCAATGTGATAATTTTAACAATTATATGAAGCCAGCATACTTCAAGTTGTCTGAGCATTTATAATGAAAGGGTGTTTAATTACTGAATAATCAACATTTTATACATAGTACAAGCAAATAAATTTTACATTTTACTTTATGTCACATAAATATGAATATAACAAACAAATCAGGTTGGCTTGTGCCAAATATAATGTTAACAGGAACAGTGTTTGTTTACTTTATTTTGTCAATAATTGTTTTTAAAAGATGTTTGTTAATTATGGCCATATTAAAAATTTATTACAAAAGTAAACATTATTAAAGTCTACATTGTTTTCAAAATAAGTTTCAAAATTTGCATCAATACAAATATGAATTTAGCCACATAACGGCAAGAGTTTTGTCAAAAAAAACTATGGTATTTTATTTCAAAGGATATCAACTTATTAATTTGATTTTTTATTTACTTTATTAATTTCTGACAAAAGTTTAAACAATTTAATCATTTGGTGTAGTTCATTTGTATTCAAGTTAAAATTATATAGTTCAGTTGTAAACAAAAACATTTGCTGTAACTAATATTGTCTAAAAGCAATTATTTTGTTTGTGTGATTATCTTTAATTATATGACTTAATTGACATACTATTTTTATATTTCACATTAAAGTAATTTAAGTAATTAACTTAATTGTCAAAGATTGAATTTGTTTTGTAACTTGAATTGATGTACAGTATACTATGAAAGGGTACATAGGCTACTTACTTTTGTTTTTCTTTAAATCCACACAGACAGAGTTGTGGGCGAAAGCTAGTATTTTATAATTCAAGACACACTGTCAGTAAAAATACATATTACATTAACAGAAAATTTAGCTATAAATATTGTTGGATTTGGTATCTAAGAAAGAAATTTATGCTATGTGCATTTGGGACATATTAATTATTCTCTTCTATGTTCATATAAAAATAAAATTATTCAAAAATGTATGAATGGTGTCTATGAATTTTTGTGGTATTACTGTATGTTTTCTTGGTCAAAAGATCTCCAAAAACAATCGACACTCTTCTCTTCCTTGAAAAAAATTTAATAAAAAGATGTCTCAGTATCAGTAGTAAACAAAAATTGTGTTGCATATTCAATTAGCAATAGAATCTAAACAACTTTAAATATAATTATTTATTTGTGTTGTAAAATTATTTGTACAATAATAAAAGAGGACAACTGATTGAAATTGCTAGAAGACCTGGAAGTTGTTATATCCATAGGAGACAAATAAAAGAAAAAAGCAGTATGTTTTTTTTAAATTAAAATACAACAATGTACAGTCAAATTCAATTAAACTAAGAAATCAAAAAATTAATCCATAGACAACAAAGGATATCAGCCAGTGACATGTATTTATTCTCATTTCTATGAATTCAACCATACATTGCCTTTATAAAAAGAAAATTGTTTCCATATTTCCAAGAATTCTTGAAAATAATTTTGTAATTCATGAATACAACTGTCACACTTGAATTTGTGAGTCAATGACGATCAAAAAATGGCTGACAGCAGTGACTCATATTGCAACAATAATTTTGACTAATCATTAAAAAAATATAAGTGGTATTCTAGATTTATTATGTACAATGTACATTTCCTAAATTGTTGGAATTTGTAAGAGTTTTTCATTTGTATTTTTTTAAGTTATTATGACAACTAATTCCTCATTATCCATTTAATTCAAAACATCTCTTCATTTACACCTAGAAGATAGAAACTTTTTAAAAAAATGTTTTTTATGATGATATTGAACACTACACAGTAATAATTTTGTATGAAAATATTTGAAGGCAGTTCGCATGAGGTCAGAAATAAAAATAGTTAAAAATCTAGGGCTACTTTTTAGAAATAGGGTGTTAAACAATGAAATTAGCTACAAATCTAGACTAAATAGAGCTACAGGATTTATAAAAATCAAATCTATATTCAAAAAGTACAAACACACTAAACATTTTACAGAATTAAACTCACATCTATCACTACTTGGTCAAATACTGCATAAACAATTCTCAACTAATGTCAAAAACTATAAATAAGCTTTTTGTTTTTTACAATTACTCAAAACAGTGTTATTATTGTAATGTCCAAATTCAATTTGAACTGTTGTTCCGATAAGCAAGACTCGGCCAAGAGTAAAAGAATGGATAGATTAAACAAGAACTTTAAAAACAGATCTTTGCATGAAAGGTATGTATGTATGATGTACACACTTGAGTTGTAGTAATAGTACACAAATTCAGCTGTGGTAAGTTCAATGTAAACCAGTGAATTAATCGCTAGTACTTAGGTCAATGGTCGCTTAGCATTTGGCTTTTTAGATTTTCAGTAATAGAATTTTACAGATTTGACTCACCCGTTGGACTCTCTCGTGAGTGCAGAGTGCGACGACGGTGTGATGTGTTGCTCGGCCATAGACGACGCTGGGAGACACACGCGGCTGCTTGTGTGGGGCCTGCGCAGGCCGCCCGCGCCCGCTACCTGTCCGGCACCATGCCCGGGCGTCCGCTACACCACTGTCTCTGCATCCACCGCACCACGTAAATACCACCTTCTCACTAACACATCACCACAAAACGCACCTAATCGATTAACGTCACACTCGTTGCACACAATATTTGCGTTCGTTATAAAGCACCGCACCGCACCTACTGATATTCACTGCGCAGCTATCTGGAACAAAGATGAAATATACAGTCAGCAATGTGAACAATGCTGCGTTACATAAACATTTTAACAAATAATTAGTACAAGCTACCTGCCACCGATGCAAAGAAGTCATGTACAAAATCAGTTAGGATGTTTCTAAAAACACTATTAAACACGATTATAAGCCTAAATTCACTATTTAAATACCACGTTTTGATGAAATTATCGAAGTAGATGACACATCAAGGACAGCTACAGATACGCTTTTCGACATATTTTTCAATCTACACACAGCTGGCTAACTGTCAAACGTAATGTTGCCATGTACGTTCTAAAATTTTTACCAAAGTCTACAAGTATTTTTTTAAGACCATTTTTTAAACTGAAGGTAAAAAATTCCATTGTTAATTAAAGTTAAATTTAATTATAAACTCATAACATGAAATATGGAATAAGCAGTATTCGTCGAGTAACTAATGTTGGTTATGAAAAAGTGTGGCATTTTATAATTATGGTACTTTAATAAAGTAATACAAAATGGTTCGAAGGTCGGTAAATACAAGATGGCAACGTTGGAAAAGAGAAGAAAAAAGTTGTTTTTTCTTTTAAGAGATCAAGTAGGGTATCAACAATGTAACAGTTTAGATACAATTTAGATAGAAAAATTTGAAGTGAAGTTATTTTTTTAGATTTACTACTAAAGGAGTTGGTAGTTATGTAGTAGCAACACTGGCTCCAGTTCCAACTTTGCCAACCAAGTAGGCACGACTAAATCGAAAACAATATGAAGATGAACACAGTAGGTATACGATTATTAAATACATAATAGTAAATAACACATTCATTTTCATTATAATGATGAGATGGTGATGTGACATCAAGCTAATTATTAAGGAACTTAATTTTAGATAAATTTATTTATGCATTAAAAATAATAAATTAAATTATATACTGCCCCTGATCTCTATTAAATGACACCTTTTGTTCGTTCGTTGTTAAAATAATTACTACACAGAAACTAGTTTTATCCTACTGTGCGAAAACGTTTAAAATCGCATATTTTGTTGAATTTTAAAAGATTTACAAAAGGAACTGAAGAGGACAAAAGGTATCAATTTAATCAAGGGCATTCTTTTGTTCGTTGACATGACCTGGTAACCGAGACTAGGAAAACTTCGACCAGAAGTCATAATATTGTAAATTAACTTTGTTCTTAATTTGTTTAATGATTAGATTGAATAACTGCTTGTTAAATTAGAGTTACATATAAAAGAGGTACGAATGTGTACATTTTGTGTATGTGTAAGTGGCATTGCATCTTAGTTTTGTAGATGGAGCGAAGGGCCACTGGCGCTGAGGAACGACCGCTACGGTTCTCATGGTGATGGGTCCATCAGGATAAGTCCGTTCGATTTCTTTGCTCACAATAGTAATACTAATATGGAAAATGTAATTTACCTACATTAAATGGACTAAGTTTCTTAGATTTTACGATTGGAATACATCAAGTTGTATCTCGTTATACATTAAAATCACGTTAATCGACCTGGAAACAACCTATTTATCACTAACAAGAGATTGTGAATATTTTCACAACATCGAGGGTACAGTAAATTTTTGACAAAACGGCGCTACCTAGAGTTTTGAAATGTCTACTCGTATTATTGATTAGGCGACCATTGCTGGCTTCAAAGTTGTAGTTTCTTTGAGTTGTAATTCTAATTCATACCTAAATTGTTCGGACTTAAGTCTGGTAAATTTTAGTACTAGGTACTTTAGCAATTTTCGTATTTTACGGAGCAGATTTTCATAGCGCCAGTTAGAAATTAGTTAGTTAGTTAGTTAGAAGTTAGTTAGTTAGAATTGAAGATGAGACAATGGTTCTTAATACTACCGTCAAACGGTATTGTGCAAACATCTCTGCGGTATTTAAAAGATAACGTTGGCAAATGACGTAGCGGAGCGAATTAAACGTACATTTCAAGGCAAGGGAAAAAAAAAGAGAAGTTTTTCAATTTAAAACATTTTACAACGTATGGCTAAGATACCCAAGCAATCGAACTAAATCACTCAAACCTAAACGGATGTTCAAATATCGTAAGATTTATAAGAACATTGCATTAAATATTTTGGTAACTATTAAAGATCACAGGCATATAATTAATTTAATCTTACAAGAATCTAATAGGATTTTATTCCATAACATTGAAACGCTAAACATATGTATGTACATATTTAAAACGTGACGCGTAACTAAACAATGCTTCCATACATATTACTTTGACTGAAAAAAAAATATAGTAATCAACAAAGCTGCACCGTAATAGTATAGAGTATAGAGCACTCCCCACTTCTTAGAAATTACCAACTGCTTGTCAATAGTACTGGAAATACGGCAAAAAAATATAAGTCTTCTGATTATCAAAGAATAACAAGTTTTCCTAAGTATGGATGACAAAATTAGTACCATGATGCTATTTACGAAAAAAAATCGCGCTAATTATAGTTTTACGCCTTCAGAGAAAAAAAGGCAGTATTATTGTCGGCTGTATAGCTACCATATTGTCAGTTCTAACGGTAGATACCTTTAGCCTAAACCAAGCAACAACGTCCCGTTTAAAATAAGCCCGTCCGGTTTCGATTCGATCGCGCTTCTCGAGTCGCGTCGTTCATGTGTGCAGCGGCAACAAATAAACATTCGGATGAATAATCGTTCAGGTGGGACAGGCAGGTAGACACAAGTTATACTTACCTGTCGGCCAGGTAAACGTACTTAGCAGAATGAAAATCTTCGAAGGGTGTTCGTCGAATATTTGATTCAAGTCTGTATCAGAACGTGTACGGGGAGTGCGAGGGGCGAAGGAGAGACGGGGAGATGGGGGCGGTGCAACGCGAGCAAAAACGTGAATTCGCCGACGAGACGACGACAACGACTTGCTACCGATTTGTTATTCCAACATGACCTTCCTTGACTCCGGACGTTTATCCTGCCGTCACTACATACTACACTGATACGCACATCTATTGTTTCAAATTACTTCGAGTACGATTATTCTTTCATATTGTTTACAAACTGAGTAACAATTATTTTTGATTGACCCAAGGCGTATTTTTGGATTTGATTTTGGCACACGACATACGCGCGCAATGCGATTAGTCTTTTCCGATTGAGTAAAATCAAAACGTGCATTCCTTTGTGTTCCTAGAAAGATTGTAATGAAACTTTGGTAGGATATAACGGGTAAACCTAAGAAGGGTCGTCTTTAAAAAAAAATGCCCTAATGTTATACTGCAGCATAGCGTTTGTATTCATTCATTTGGAACATAAAATATGCTCCTCAAGGGACTTGCTTGTAAACGACACCAATCTAACCAGAACGCAATAAAGTTAGCACACAACTGCTTCGTTACAGAAATAGACTGGGCGGTATTACACTATTCTCTACAAATTTAGTCCAAAATATATATACCATGTTTACTGTAGATATTTACTACTGGAAATGCTTTTATTAAATAGTGAAATAGTGTTAATGTGTTACCTTCACAACGATAAAATAATTATGAATATTGACAAAAACATATTTTATACATAATCATATAATATTTACATACAACTCTGACTGTAGGCGCAGCGATAGAGCGTCTGGAATTTCAGTGTTATTCATTAAATTCCAAATAAACTTCTTTAGTTGTGTTATAATGAACTGTTAGGTATGAAACATGAGAAGTATATTTTTCCATCTACGTGTATTAAATGTTCTCATGTACTATCAAATAGAAAAAATAATAATGCATAAGTATTTTAGTCTACACCGAACCTTTGCTTTTATCAACGAGGCGGAGGCAAGCCTTTGAATGCAATTTTCAGGTCTAGTGCGTCACGCCGGCTGTCGTCTGATTCTATACCTTCGTTATGATCTGTTTTGTTAAGTTTCCACGACGATGGATTATACGAGAAGTATCATCGACATAACGTTCGTCTATTTACAAGTACGAAGCAGAGACTTCGAACGAATATTGACATGTACTTATGTACCGCCTATTTCCCAACATGTACGATTCATTTTATTTATAGCTTGTTTACGGAGTAATTAAACGTAATGTTTTCGGTATCGCATTATTTTTTCAATCTGACAAAGTATGAAGTGAACATTATACGCGTAACGAAATGAACGCTCCCGAGTGTCAGCGGGGGTGAAACTAAAATCAATTCGTACATCAGCCGCTGCAGCATGGGGGAGTCAACGACCGCGTTGCAGCGAGGTGCGGTGCAGCTCGCCCCCGACGGCCAAACGCACGGCCGCGCGACCGCTCCGGCCGCCTGCCGGTTCAACGACCGCCCCGAACCCTCCGCACTAACCCTCTCTACTCCTCGAACAAAGATCATATCTCAATAATCACAATAAGGGTTGCCCTTTTGTTTACAGCCAATTTTTCACATTCACTAACCTCATTTCCTACAGTTCATAAAATATCAAATGTACAACTATATTCCAAATCTAATTCCTTTAAAAATATCCCGAAATGTATTATGGATTTATATTTAGACTTTCTCTTCAGGACATAACAGTACTAATTTTGATTGAAAAAGAGATGTGTAAATATTAAAGGTCGTGTATTTAACGTACCCTAAATTTAATTCCAACGTAACTGTACCCATGTGATGGAGTGAACTGGTTTAAATATAATTTATGTAATACATTGAACGAGTAAACATTACTGAACCAACTTTTCACCTTTCATTTTTTGAGTAGCCTACAAAAAAATTCAATAAGTATGAGAGTTAAATTTACTGTGACTGTTATATCTGAAAGCTGTTTAACATAAGGTATCAATGGTTAAAGCGACAATGCTTTCTTATAGAAAGAATGTCTTTTTAACCAGATACTTGGGAGTAAGAACTCTGTCATAGTGTCACTAAGTAGGTACTCTGTATACCGACGCAAAATCGAATATTTGCTTTACATATTGCATCTTATTTGCTAATTTATTTGTTTTGCCTGTTGACATTAAAACAATCGGCTTCAATGTCACAAAGCGAATGCTACGCACACTTTAGGCACGTCTCTACTTAGCAACAAAAATTGCAAACGAAGCAAAATAATTAATAGCAGCATCGTAAATCTAGCTAGAAACAGTGTATATTTGTATACTTGCGTCAGGGACACGTTAGGCGAGAAATAAAACGGTGCCGGCCGTCGCCGAGTGCTCCATAAACCTGTTTCGTGTTTGTATACATACAAGGTCAAATCGTAATGTGCGACATACACCACTGCAGATGTTAGTGCGACAGCGCCGAGATTACACCGAGCAACAACGATGTATAGGTGGCTAATATAAAATGTGTCCATGTGTATGCATGCAGTCGCCGGCGCGCCGTCGTCGCGGGGTAGCTGCGTCGCCTGCCTCGCGCGACTGAAATAGGTGTACTGTGCGCTAAATGAAATCGATTTATGGATAGGGTTGCCGTCGTAATCTGACTATTGATGAAGATAACCCTTTAAAAAAAGTATAAATTAGTAGTCAAGATAAACGAAATCATAACCGACGCAACAACTGTCTTACGACCGTGGACTTTCGCACTAACATTGTTGAATTAACCAAGAAATTATTGACAACCCTAAACGTGTATGAGAAACTCACTATCAAATATATGCGCACGAAGTTTGAAAACTAAAAGATTTTGTCCGACGGTATAATAAGAACGGATATATACGTATAACGAAACATCGTGGATTATGCAGCTGACCACCGCTGACCTCGGCTACGCCTCCATGCTAATTTTTACCGTACCTACGTTTACAACAACTGCGTTGAGTTGGCTTGCATACGTTTCCTTATGCTCGGAACGTTTTATATTTAGAAAAAATGTTCTCACGTTTATAACATCAGAAATGAATACTAATCATATAGGTAATCAATAAGGTAATATACTACATCCATTTGAATTGATTTAATTGAGATGTGTAGGACCACAGATATAAGCTACGGAACCTTGTGCCTGTAAATAGAGATAACACAGTACGGTATACAATAACTGCATAGCCCATCACATAGATAAGTTAAATATTTAACGATGTAATTATTTTATATCCATAGACTACTTAATAACTTCTATTTTATGTTTGTAGATGTAAACATAACATAATATGTATATTAAAATCTCGTGAAACTCAACTCGTATTATTTAAAATTGGATCATTGTCATAAAAAACATATAATTTCATATCACTTGTACTTCAACTAAGCCTATATGAAACAGAACAGGTCGTATGTGTTGAATGTTACATTACTTGCGGTAAATATGACCACAATGTTTTATTATTTGTTAGCAACATCACGGAATGACCTTAAATGTATTATTTGAGCAGTACTCGTATAACTGCGCATGCTGTATGTTTACCACGTATAATATTAAGAGAAAATAATTTTATTCATATTAAAGATTCCTGCCCCCTAGACAAAGTGACTTTCGATCAGCAACGTCGCTTATAGAATCGACAAAATGTGTCAAAACGCATAGGAAGGAGTACGTGACAAGCACGTGACTTATAAAATACTAGCATTCGCCCGCGAATTCTTCCGCATGGAATTAATTAAAAAAAAAAAAACAAAATTGAGCACCCAATGTGTTCTTTCAGACTATCCTCTACGTCTATGCCAAATTTCATCGAAATCCGTTCAGCCGTTTAGGCTACAAACTCTAACAAACATCCGTCCATCTAAACATTTACATTTATAATATTAGTATTAAGTATGATTATTGTCAGTTCCATACATTTTTGAATTTTCGATCAGCGATAGCGATAATCGAATGTTACTTTGTCTAAGGGGGCTGTTCAAAAATATTACATTATCGTGTATCAAACATCTAGATTTTTGCATTTTGCAATAAAAAGTATCATATTCAAAGCTGAGATTTACAATGTGTAATTAACACCACGATTGATACCTTTAGAAATAATACATTAATTAGCGACAATTAGTCAAATCCATTTATGTTTTGATATCCGTTAGTACTAATGGTACTTCGTCCCTAAGAGCTCGTCCACCTCTTAAACCGGTAAGGTTGGTAAAGCGTGTTCTACCGTTGAGCAAACGTTACTTCGATCTCGTTTGAAGGGCGCCGTTGGCCTGCACAGAGCTACAGAAACAAGTATCATTTACTTTAGATTAATGTTCTACCATTCTCAGCTCTTAGTTGAACAAAAAACAATCTCTGTGACCACTAAAAAGTACAGCAGGTATGTTTATGTAATAGTAAAGCCGATATCGTTTTATGCGTTATCTAAGTTTAGTTAGAAAGTTATCAAATCTGAGGTGCAACGTTGAATTGTGTGTTTCACAATAGTATTGTTAAAGTTCACAGAGTTGCATGTATTACACGGAATACTAAAAAATTATATCCTATACAACAACAATAAAAGGACAATAGAAATTATTTCATAATTTATTTAGCCAATTAAAATTCATAGCTCATTAAGCAGTTCCTTTATTAGTTCACAAAACATAATTTACCGTACGTGGCGTGGTTTAAAATTTAATGATACTCGAGAGTGCGGAATTATCATATTAAGGTTACCCGGATATGTGGCGAGAATATTCGCCGGGAGAACAAAGGACGCCGAGGGCTTTAGAGTGGCAATGGAGTGTACAACAAAGCACAAAGACACGTCTTTTAATGTCGCCTTAAACGATGCTCTGCTGGAAGCGATTTTATTATAATACACTTAAGTAAGCAATAAACTAAGTGTATCGCTTTTTATAACATAGCCTACAATGAATTGTTTTTTTTTTTTAGTATTTTCTAATATGGTCTACACTAACACATGAGCTCGACTGTTTTTAGGAAAGCAAATTCATGAAATGAACGGATGTGAACGCTGACACAAAAATCAAAAGTGCAGCTTTCAGCGTTCGGTGATCAGAGAAAGCCGATGTGGCGTAACACTACCGCCGTCGCCGCGCCGCCATGGAGCCGAAAGGTTTCGTGACAGCCGAGCCTCTTGCATAACGCGCGCGACCGCTGCGACACCAAGCAATCGACAGCCAACCTCTCCTCGGATTAACGTTGCATACAAACTAACACAACTCGCCATGTTTACAGTTAGCTGTAACGGTCTCTTGTGAAACGTTTAAGAAACATTCGAGCTAGTATTATTGATGGTATATTTTAACATCAATAAAAACTAAATTCGTCTAAGTGGGCCATCGGATGATAGATTCAGTTCAAGTGTAGGGTCGTTACGCAATTTGCGCAAGTAGGACAACATTGTATCTCATTCGGCGAACTCGCCTTGCGCTCGCTCGCGCCTCCACACACGATAATACGTTTTTATATTAGATAATGTTACACCAATCATAAATCTAGTTTAAGAGTATCGTCGAATCGTATCCACTTCGTATATTAATGAAATGTGTTGTCACACTTTCAAAAACCTGTTCCAATAGTTGTTTGTAAACTACGTCTTTGTTTACGTTTGCTATCGTGAATGACTATTTGTCGATAATTCAGTAATATCACATATATAATGTGTTAGATAATTATAAGCTGTTAGATTTTTAGTGTATTCAAATCGATAAGGTATTTTTGTGAAATTGAACAGTCCAACAAGTTAATTAAAACTGACAGAGCTGACTGTCTGTAGTGGGGTTTAGCAATGTTTATAAATTTGTTAAAGGTATAAACGTTCAAAAGCCTATTTATATTTGATGGCAAATGGATACTTTTATAATACCCGAAATAAAAATAAACGTACGTAATGAAACCTACATGTGGTAGTATCATGTTGCCTGCATTAAATGGTGAGGCAAATGTTGGATTGCGTACGGTTGGCAAGGGCAACCGGAGACTCAATTACTAGCAGTCAATCACAATCCTCCGGGGAACATAGCCAATGTATCTTGTTTACCAATCTAGATCGTATGAATCTCGATAAAATTCTACCATACAAAAAATATATAGTATGTTATACATACTTTAAATCGCACCAAGCAGCAGATAAACAATGTGGTGTCCTCATTAGTTAGCCTAATTTCCTAAAATATCACAAGCTATGTCGTATTTACGTTATTTAAGTTGATTTAGCCCACTGTAACGCAACTTCTGTAAGGATATTGTTGTCAATGAATAAATATCAAAATTATAACATATAATGTAATATAAATAAATCACTTCGTGTGCGCATAGTGCTTTTACATAAGAGTTTTGATAAAAGATTTTATAGCTAATCTCACTTTTTATGCCACAGTACTTGTAGGAAATATGCGAACATTGCTTCGAAGAAAGTTATTTAAGATTTAAGATTTAAGATTTAAAAGATTTATTTATAAAGTTACAAAATTTCTTTTAATACAATTGTGGTCGATCGCCTGGTTCCTACACTAGGCTCTAGGCCCGTCTTGTAGGAGCCAGGGTTCTTCCGTCTTAGTGCTAGTTTTTTTTTTTTTTTTTAGAACACTAATATAAATCTAAGCAAATTTACAATAAAAAGGTTGTTAGTGAATTCAAATATTACTATGGATGTGTGTGTGTGTGTGTGTGTGTGTGTGTGTGTGTGTGATTTCGTATATATTTATGCGCTAATGTATATATGTGTGATTATTTAAATTAAAGTATAATAATTATACAAATGTAAGGATTTAAGG
>NW_013525024.1:830638-843343 GCF_000836215.1 Papilio polytes | reverse complement strand
TCTAACAGTTCTTCTAACGATTTAAGGAATGGTACTATATTTTGAACAGAAGGCGACCGGTAAATTGATATTAGGATAATAATAATAATATAAGGATAATATTGCTAGAATATTGAATAACTAGCTGTTCCCGTGCGGCTTCATCCGCATGAAATTATGAAAATTATATTACTGTTTACATTTGTCAAATTATCAATAGCAAATGTCAAAATGGCATGACATGACAAACCTTGGCAATCTTGCTTCCTTGATGTTGGTAGCAACATATGGTCTCTTTCCCACATTAGGGGTTTTATTCATTTTATTTACCCCCTATATTTATTGGCGTGAAAATATGTAGCCTAAAGCGTGACGTAAGTGTAAGGCTTTTTATTAAAAAGAGAATTATTCAAAAGTATGCTTTATTTGCTGACATCTTAGGCAACAAAGAAGTGTGTGTTTACGCTTTATTATAATAGTATAGATATGATGCTAGTCTATTTTTAAATTTCAATACTAAATTTACTTAGATAAGTTTGTAAAAAAACTAGTAAAGGATTACTTTGAGCTGGGATACTGATTTATATTCTTGTCACGATGTTATTACTCGCAGCACTCATACTATACTTGGCGTCGACAATGGAATAATTTTTATTTGCAGCTGAATTTTGTAGCACACAAGGAACAAAATCAATAGTCTCTATCGAACCATTTTCGTTTTATCGCCACAATGTAAATAAACATTTTTAATTCATTTGTTTTTCATTTAAAGTAATGTAAAGAACCTTCGGATCGATCTCAAGGCTTGAATATTGACTTCGGCTGTAAGACAGTTGTCTCTAACTGCAATGTTCTACGTATAGATTCGAACATCACAACTCTGTTGTTAAGAGACAGGTGTCGACTATTTTTGTTGGAGAGTCGAATTACATAACTGAAATCTGTATTAGAACACGTTCCGACACTAAACATGTTCTATCTCATCCAACATGCATTTTTATACCTAGTATATACAAGGTCTTATTGAAATACTCAATGACAATTTAAAATGTTGATACTACGCTCACAATACAATGTTGCTAGTTAAAATAATTAATTTTCATAGATGTTTATTATTAACTCAATCAAAGAAATCGCACCAAAACACACTAAACGCCTAGTCTAGTATATTAGCTTTTCGTTTTATACATATTTAATTTGTAAGAACCTTGCAGCTGGATTTGTAACACAAGGACGGTTAGTTTTCTCCTACCACACGATAGTTCGAGGTTTTATGTAAAGTTAATAATTTTGTACATTATTCAAATCTTGACACCAAATTGTACATTCAGTAACCTTTACTATTTTGCTACATATAAAGGTAATTTTCGTGAAGTGAAATTTTGTACTTATTTAAAGATCTGTATTTTTTTAAATAAAATTTAGACCCACTCTGTTCTAGCCTAGTTCCACAACCTTGGCCAGATAATCGATCATAACGTGCTCATAATAGTGAGTTACGCCCACGTATGAAAAACATTACGTAGTATCTATATTAAAAATCGCGGGGGTTGTTTTTCATTTATCTGTACTTCTATACTATTATAATAAAGCGTAAACACGCACTACTTTGTCGTAGGATGTCAGCAATAACAGAATATTTTTCAATAATTCTTTCTTTGATAAAAAGTCCTACACTTTTGACACGCTTTAAGCTATATATTTTCACGATATTAAACTTAGAGGGTAAATAAATTGGGAAACGGAGCATAAACTACAAGCTGCCAACATTAAGGAAGCATTAAGGTAACGGTAATTTGACAAATGTAAATAATGAAATAAAGTATTTATAATTTCATTCGGATAAAGCCGCAGGGGAACAGCTAGTTTTTTATACAACCGATGTATACGATAGAAAACCAATGAATATTTTACATTGCAAATATTTTTTCCGAGCACAAACGTCTCAAGGACTGCTCTATATTTTGTCGCAGAAAAATCAAAAATAGTTTATACGCAGTTTCAGTTTTCATACAACTAGGTGATGAAGTCAATCACAGTCGAGAATAGCAAATGGAGCGGCGTGCATCGTGAGGTGCGATTAGAAACCACAAAAGATAATAAACTAATTATAGTGCCAGTTGCACCGCCGCGGACACTGATATGTTATCGAAGTTTGTATGAAGCAAACACGATTCTTACAGCATTACAAGGTTTCAACTTTCACAAAGAAATTTTACGGGAGCTTCATATCCTTATTACTATTATTATTTTTTTGTTACTAAATACTCCTTAATAAAACATGATATACTGTGCTCTGTTTTAACATTTTATGATGCACTTCATGGATAGTTAATGTCTCAGGAAACTCTTATCTTATTATTGGATACACAGAAAGAACTTCCAAAAAAGGTTCTTGCTTTTAGCACTTTTTTGGTTAACGGAGAATTCACTTTTCCATTTAAATTCGTATCTTAATATGACATATAAGCCGTTTATGGGAAATCTATTTCACATAAATATTATCTACTTGAAATCTATGGGAGAACAATAAATATAAACACGATACTTATATAAGTCGGATACCAAAACAACCTTGTACTAACACAAGTTACTAAGAATGGCTGCATTACAAAGGATCCAGCCACCTGCGTCATAAGATTGCTGCTAACACAAGTTACGTGCATACAATTTTTTCTAAAACCTTTCGTACAAAGTAATCGTAGGTACAATATGTAGGAGGGGTCGCGCTAGTTCTCTTGACAAAAGCGAATGCAACCACATCTTACTCGTGGTTCACATGCAGGTGTGTATGTTCACACACTCAGCTTTGTGTTTTATGCACTTTTTCCGTACATCCATGTCCCACATTACAATAAAACTAAACATTTTTAATCCCTTTGGATACACACGATTCATTGTTCCATTGCATCTCCGTTTTAGCAGCTGAGACGGACAAAGAAAAATCCATGCAACATATTTTCAAGGACTTGTTGTTTGACTTTCGAAATACGGATACGGAAACTATCGAGATTATAAAGTAAACGTAAGAGTTTGAATTATACTTTATCCCAAGGTCAACATATTGCTAAACAACAATACAAGACTCGTTTCACATACCATATCTGACACGACACTGCACATTACAATTGCATTTAACAAGTCCATTTCTAGACGAATGATAATTAATAAATTCTGAGAAGGATCCAATACAGAGATGTAGAGTTTTAATAATGTATAGGAACATTGTAGGGAGAGGAGAGGTGAGGGTATCGGCGGGTGCGGTGCCGACTGGCGGCGGCGGCGACGCTCGTCGGATCGATACCGTGGCGGCCCAGCGGCCCAGCGCTTGCCGCCTCGCCCTCGCTCACCTCACCTTGTCCCCGTGCCAATCCGCTGCCACAAACACTCACCCGATCGCTAAAATCTATAATAACTTTCACAACACAAATGAAAAACAATTCGACCATTTTTAAATTTAAAACAAAGCAAATAAAATCTGATGGTTAATGAAATGGGTATCTACAACATTAGGAAAACTCTGTTTATTATGTTTTAATATTTCCCGTAAGTTAGATCAGAGGTCGCGAATGTCGAGAATATATTAATACCTATGGTAGTTTTTAATTTGTTGCTAAAATAAGTTGCGTTGATTCGGTAATAAAACATTGTTCGATATTAATTGCTTTTCATTTAAAATTTCATATAATCGTCTGTATGTTATAAACCGAAAGGTATACATTGTAAATTAACACATTTAAGACATGCCTGGAACGCAGCAAACCATTTGACCTATGCTAACTTTAACAGTGTCTTAGACCAGAATAGCTTCTTGTAAAGCGAAGTGGAGGTAAAAGGTCAAGTGAGTAACAAGGTAAAAGGTAAATTACCATCGACAAACCAGGCAACAACTGAAGAGTTACTGACGCTTTGGCTTCTGGGAAGAGGAATAAGATAAAGAAATAAGTAAAGCAACGTATGAGAAACGCAATGCTCATGCGGCATCTTGACGAAAAGTAGAAGAAATATGAGTGCTAACTGCTATTATCTGTCTAAACATTAAGTCATCGTGATATTTAGATTTATGTTACAATAATACTGTGAAATCAAAGCAACGATAGCAAATGCAGAGACGAGAGTATTGAGTTTCGCAACAATAAGCACAGGGGAAAGCGTCCACATCTCCCTCCGTTACGCTAATACTACTCCGCTCGAGACCGATGCACGCCTATAGTTTGTCTAAATAAGGATGATTAGTTTGACAATTTAGTAAGGATACGTATCTTCTCCTTTTGCGATTTTTACTTTCAGAGAAGTTGGGATCGACAGATTCATAGTTATACCTTATGTATCAAAACAAAAAACTGTTTTTTTCATTCGGTTTTTTATAGTCAAATCAATAATGAGAAATACAAAATAGACGTTGTGGGGCCTGTTCGGCTATGCTCGCCTCGGCGGGTGCCCTCCTTAATTTTAATTTGATATTTTTTTGATTAAACTGAGTATCGATACTTCATAGTTATTTCCTACGCGCTTATATTTCGTCACATGATTTCGTCTATTAAAAAGAGTATTTAGCTTCATACAAATTTTATTCGACATTTGCGTGATTTATCAAACTTATCAACCTAATTAGAGTATTTAAATTGACAAGTCAATTACATTATCAGGTTCATTTGACACAAATAACATAACTTACATTAAAAACAAAAAATCCACAATTGAGGATGTGTTATTACATTAATGATACCGATAAACGTAAGTATCTTGGTAATATAGGACAATAGAATTTCTTTTATTATATTCTCACCAAGATAGATACAATGACTCATATGCCATGACATGCAAAGCGGGAGAATTCCACTCAACATAAAATTCCCTGACGTCTACAATAGAAAAAAAGAAAATTGTAATTTGGCTATAGTCTACAACAAATAATATGGATATACCTACACTAAAGTGTGCAAGCCTATTCTAAGTTAGACATCACGAGGCTTTCGTCAACCATGTTGGCCCAGTGTGAATTAGTTATCTTGCATCATAGTTTTCATTCACCGCAAAATAGGATTAACGAGCATGTCTAATTTAAAAGTAATAGACGGAGTGAAAACAGCACTTCTAGATTACAATGTTATGACGACGATAACCCCTAAATTATCAATGTTACTATTTAGCTATAATTTTTCCTAAAAAACATATTTCAAATTAATTTAAAATATCAAATTTTCACATCTTTGTGGAACTAAAGATCCAGTATTGCATAATAATATTGTACTCATACTATAGCGAGTACATAATACTTCTAGAACCTTGGGTAGCGCTTAGTAAATGTGAAATTTTCAAATATTTTGTATACATTACGGAAAAGTGTACAAGAATAAATAGGCTTTGTGAAAAAGTCACCCTATAAATTTATTTAGCACTTAGTTTAGTTGCTAATTAAGAATTAACCTAAACTAAACCATGTTAGTACTTTAGTAAAGAGATCAATGTAAATGAAGTAATTATTTATACCTATACAAAGTAATTTTAGAATATTATTCAAAAGTCAATATTGTGCTAATTTTAACAAAATGCGTCTTAATGAAAGTTTGTTGCTCAGAGGAAATCTGAATAATCTTAAATGGAAATGTTGTGTAAATTGTTGAAAGTAAAACATACCACATTTTATTTATAAGAAATGTTATTGTTTTAAATGATCTATTTAACATCTTATCGTTTTCTTTGTTCTTCGTTATTTGACCATCAAAAATCAATGGCAGAATAATTTAGTAATAACAAAAGGAGCAACACACGATTACTTGGAAACTTTACGAATATAATACATCAAAAAACGAAATATGATAATTTTAAGTATCACTTACCCACAGACAAAAGGTTTTCAAGTGTGAAACCAAGTAATGGAACAAGTCACCTTACTTTAATAAACACATCGCGTTTCAGAAGTACGACGTAATAAAACTAAAAAGCATTTGTCGCAATGAGCGACAAAATCATAAATCGATTGATATTTTACTCAGTATGAATTTTCAAAGCATAATATTTTCACTTCAAGTTCACAAAATGTCACTGTTTGAAAATGAAATGACACTGTTCAATTTTGACCCATTAAAATTTTCACTGATTTTCAAACACTCGGAATAAAACAGCTGGCTGATACCAAAGCGTGTTTTTTTCTCATTCTGACTACCACAGACAAATAAATTGTCAGCAACATGGTGGTGTTGTCATTTCATTTGAATTGAGGTTGTACTCAAGTTGTACAGTACATTATGGTTTACCATAAACTTTAAAAGAATCTTTGACTGTTACAGAAACGGACTAGGCAAAACTCCGCCATTGTCCCATATTCATTATGCCACTTTTCGCGGAGCGGAGGTCAGGAGTGATATATTGACTAAAATGTACCGATTTACGCAAGTGAAGCAAGTTTCGAAGGTAGATTCGTTTTCATTTGATAGAAAAGTCTCCGCAAGCCTGACAGGCCCTGGTCCTTTAAAGTCAAAGAAAAGGACGGTTCGAAAAATAAATTCGTGCTACACTGTTATAAAACTCTATTACACAAAATATATTACGGCTACCGATAAACAACCATTTCAGAACAATGTAAGTAATAGTTTACATTTTCTACTACTATTTGATCTCATTATCATAAGCAATTGACAATAAACATGAAAAAGAAAAAGAAAGCGATTCGAAATAAACTGAAAAAGTTTGCAATAAAAATGCTTTATTCATTTTTCTACACTATTTTCTTTAAGAGTAAGGAAGTGTTCTCAGGACATGAAACAGTGTCATCATGAAGACAATTTTCTAAATATAAACCTTGAAAACCATAGTAACGATAAGAGGAAATTCTAAACAAATTGGTAATAATGACAATAGATTGCAATTTTATGCTACCATTTTACAAAATCTTTGCTACTTGAAGCGCTTGCCGCTTAAATAATCTGCAACTGAAATAATTTCTAGAAGTAGTTTAAGTATTTTGCAAAACGGTTTAATTTTCATGATATATAGTCATCGTCATTAGTCAAACATAAGTTTTTTAATATATCTGATGGTGATGGGATATTTTTGTCATTAATTGGCACAGTATCAATTAGGTCTTCAAGATCATCTCCAAATATTTCGAAGGTTTTATATTGCGTTGCGTTACTATCAACACAATGTGCAGAGTAATTCTGAGGATCTGATACTGATTGGAGGCTTCGATTGGTTTCGGGGAAAGCTTCTGCTATTATTGAAAAACCATCGGATTCAATGTCTTCCAAAGATAATTTTGCTCCAGTACGAACCAACTCCGCATTAGCTTCAGATATTTCTATGTAATTTAACTTATTACAAATTCCTTCATTGCTGTTAGATACTGGGTCACTTATGTATTTCTTTTTAAGTTTTTCTACAAGATCACCAGACTGCCGAACGACAGTACCAGGCGGCTGAGATTGACACTTATGTGTTCTTTGAGATACCTGGAAAAAGGAGATAAGTTTTTCAATCCGGATCCTTTAATTTTTGTTTTATTTGTACTAATTTTATAGCATTCGCGAAGGAAATAATGCCTTACTTTATATCGAAAACTTTTTTTGCAAGCTGTACATTTATAAGGCATGGCGCCGGTGTGTATTCTGCGATGCACTAAATAAGAAACACGTTGACGAAAGCATTTTCCTGTAACAATTTAACAATTTAACATGAATTTTAAAAAGGTGATTATCTTAATCTTATGTTTGAATTCTGTACACGTTTAGCTTAGGAAAGTTAAAGTTTTAAAATAAACTTACCACATGTTTCGCAGGAAAACGGTTTTTCTCCAGTATGTATACGTTGATGATTATGCAAAGTCGATAATTCTTTGAAAGCTCGATTGCAGTAATTACATACATGAGGTTTTTCATCATTGTGATAAAGCAGATGTTTATGGTAAGATTGTTGAAATGTAAAAGTTTTATTGCATTGTGTACACGCGTACGGTGTTTCTCCTGAAAGAAAATGTAACGTAAAATTATTAAAATATGATATGAGTTTATGTATTATATATGAGTTTATATATTATATAAGAAATTAAAATGTTAATCGAAAGAAATATAATTCACCTGCAAGCCTAAATAATATATTAATGCCTTAGTTTCGTTTGGTCGATTTTCGTAATAAACGAAGATATAAAGCGCAATAATTAAATGCCTCTTGTTAAAGTTAAATGTTTTTTATGATATTTCCGCAATGCCCAGTTAATAAAAATTATTTTTGATACGAATGGTATAAAGTGATATGAAAATTTGTTAGTAGTATTACCTCAAAATGAACACCAATATGTTTAACCTGTATGAAGTCGTTTGTGCTTCTTTAAAAAGTATTTTGTCGTAAAACTTTTGTGGCAAACATCGCACTGCCACTGTTTTCCATCACTCCTGTCCAGTGTAGTAGGCTTAGTTTCTATTTCACATTTTCCAATGTTTTCCTTTAACTTTGTTGTATCTGATTGGGAAGGAAAGCCGTAGTGGGCTACTCTTAAATGTACCATAAGTGAGCCCCTCATTTTAAAAGTTTTAGGACATAAATGACAATTATAGCTTGAAAACTTGTTATCAGATTTGTCATCCAAATTGTGCAATAAACATTTGTGCATTTTTAATATGTTGGAATCAATGAAGCGCAAACCACATACATTGCATTTATGATCGGGATTCTGTGTACTTGTTTCAGCTTGTACAGATGGTACATACGTGGGGTTATTGTTCTGAACACATCCATCCACAGCACCCTGTATATCTATAATAGGAACCGTATTCAAAGAAATCACTGGCAATTTTGGATATATTTTAACAAACTTAACTGGCGCTGAAGTCGCTGGTACTTTATTTTTAGACGGCGCCGTTCTTGTTTTCTTTAGCGTTGTAGGAGGTATTTGACTTCCCTGTTTTATTTCTTCAGATTTTGTTTTCGTCTTTTCACCAAATTTCAACGATTCTTGAGATGATATAAACGAAACGTGACTAAAGAGATGTATAGTTAATTTATCCAGTCCCGACAACGACTCCTGACATATTGGACACGTTATGTTGTTGGTGGAGACGTAGATCAATCTATCTTTTAATGCTTGAGCCGAGTTGAAAACACCAGTATGTAAACATATTGGACACGGTAGGGACGCTGCGTCGGCACTCATTTAATTGAAATTTGAAACAAAAAACGCCGTTCAATTTTGTGAACTATGTGTTGCTACGATGGCACGAAACTGAACCATCCGCACGTTATTTTTAGAGCGCTGCGCGAACTCTTTTGGCGGCATTTCAAGAAATTTTATTACCTATACGAATCGGATTCTTGAGCAGGACTCCAAAATTAACAATTGCCGTTAAAATTTTGTTACAATTAAAATAAAAAATATCTGTGCCAAAATCGTATTACCTAAGCCTTATAAGACTATTATAACGGTCTGATAATGTACACAATCAATTTAATATTGTTTTCGAATTGTTTATTTTATAAGAAATGGAAATAGTAAAGGAAGAGATTAGACGGATCTTTATTTAATTTGTGTAACGTGCGATCATGATCATGAGAAATGTCCGGCAATGGCTGCCGTTACTTTTAGCTGTACTACAAGTGTGATACATGGTTGTATGTTTATATTTGAATCAGTAGCTATAAATAGTATACTTAATATATTATAGTATGTATGGTCGGAAGACTTTGGTAGTTATAAGACCAAGAGCAACGTCATATTGAAATTCACAGTTGCACATATTTTTTTAACATGAACCATCCATACTTTCTTCGGTATTCCTATAAACTCTACTCTCAAAATAGAAATGTAGACAAGATGGCGAAATGGAAATTAAATGTGGCAATACTTTCAGGCTTAACATATTTATCTTGTCTACGGTTTACGTTAAGAGCGTCCAACTTTCTGTTGTCAACAAAAAGTCAAAGTCAGAAACAAAATACGGCATGACGTTTGTTTGTTTACTTTTGACTTTTCATTTATCGATTGTTTGTTTACAAGTTTCTAGGTTTCAAAGATGACGTCTAATTTGTTGGTTCGATTAAAGTAATTGGATTTCGTATATGTGATAAGATTGAGCCCATCAGAAATTTGTACATTTTTAATTTTTATTTTATTCTACGACAATGAGTGCACCCGAGAAGGTACCGGGTTACATGGCTCAGTTACTTGAGGAACTGGGATGGAATCAGGGAACAAGAATTCCGTTAGCCGACACCAGTAACAGTAATTTAGAAACAACATTAATTTCGAGGTAAGCTTTTTTTGTAAATTGAAAATAGATATTTTAACAAGAAAATGTTTTGGTTTTCTAAATTTGTTTCTTTTCAGACAAAATGAAATCCAAGCCTTAAAAGAAGCATTATCCTTACAGCTACAAAAACGTAGTGATCTTAATAAATACAAGGATTTTGTACATACTGAATATCAAGAAAATACTGTAAGTATAATCTCGTAATATCAATTTTATCAAAAATTGAATGTAGTTTGTTATTTTTAAATTTCCTTTGAATTCCAGCGTCTCCTATTTGCTCAGAAGCAACAGTTAGAGCAGGAAATAAAGATACATCAGTTATCAAAGAAAGAAGCTGACCGACTTGACAAGGATGTGGTTGAGTCCAACAAAGAAAGTAGCGCTGCAGCCACTAGGATTGACAAGCTACAAAGTAAAGTTTTTTAAACTTCTGATGATGTTTAGATATTTTATATAATAGCACAATCCACTGATCAATAACAGGTCTGTATTATTAGTTATTTTTAAATATATTCATAGTTTTTAAGGCTGGACTTTTGCCATGTGCCAGATACTAAGAAAATATAGAAAATAAAGTAAGTTTCTTTCTGTAAAAATATGTAGCTAAAATGCATAAATCAGAATTATTCACCTGCACCTTTTTATGCTAAATAGGCACATGAAACACTTGTTATTGTAAATTTGCACTTAATGCTTAGCACATTACTACATATTTGTGCTATATATATTTACAATTAATAAATAATAGTAGAGCAATAAAGTACTAGAAGCTTCAATGCATTTTTTTATAATTTCCTCAAGTCGTCATGTTTTATTTTTCCCAGCCAATATTGCACGTCTTTTGAAAAAGGCGGATACATTGAAGAGTGAAGTGTGCGGGGAGCGCGGCGCGCTGCAGGAGTGGCGAGCCGCGCTGGAGAGGAATGCCAGCGATATTACTGCTATCGAACAGTTCACTAAACAGGACCTGTCTAAAGCTAAAGTATTGCATTATTCTACAAAAAAAAACTAAATAATTTAAAGGTGGATGTAAATAGCCTATATGTTTCTCCAGACTATGTCCTACATCTCAGTCAAATTGCATCAAGATCTGTTCAGTTGTTTTGGAGATCTTTAGTAATGAACATAAATCTATCCATCTAAACTTTCGTATTTATAATATTGGTAAAATTATAATGAATATCATTATTTTGTAGAGTCTAGAGACAAAGCGGCTGCAGCTGAAGCAGGAGCACGACCGCCTGCGAGACCGCCTCAACCAGCTCGTGGGCAACTTGAGCGCGGAGGAGCGTGCCTGCGAGAGGATCTCTGTGCAGGTTATATTATTTAGCTGTTCCTCACGTCATTCGAAATTAAATTACAAAAACTTTATTTTATTGTTTAAATTTGTAAAACTTTCAATTGAAAATGTTAAAATTCATATGACAACGGCCTTTACTATAGGATAATAATTACCGTTACTATAAAAAGTTCCTTTTGGCTGCTATTTGCTTGTAGCTTTTGTACCTTTTTCGCATAACATTGTTTTCGAACTTATCCTTTTTAAATAAAAACAGCGTAAAAATAGATAGATTATCTTTTGAGTTAGTCGACTAACTGTAATTTGTACTCAATTTAGCGGTATCTTGCAATTTCACTTAGAATAGAAAATAAACTTGAGTGTTGTAATTAGTGTAACATATTTGTATAGGTGATGGAGGGCATGGAGCAGAGGAAGCAAATGATGTCGATGTGGACCGGCGCGGTGGAGAACCTGCGGCAGCGGGATGTCGACATTAGACATATTAAAGAGGTAAATTCTAACACCTGCTAGACGAATTATAAAAATACATTGATATAAACTTACTTTTTACTAATATTATAAAAGTACTAGCTGTTACCGTGCGGCTTCATCCGCATGACATTATGAAAAAAATATTTTATTGTTTACGTTTGTCAAATTATCAATTACAAATGTCAAACTGACATCACATGACAAACCTTGGCAATCTTGTTATCTCGATGTTGGCAGCAACTTATGGTCTCTCTCCCACATTAGGGTTTATATCCAAAATATTTACCCTCTAAGTTTATTGACGTGAAAATATATAGCCTAAAGCGTGACGTAGGTGTAGGGCTTTTTATTAAAAAATGAATTATTTAAAAATATGCTGTAATTGCTGACATCTTAGGCAACAAAGGAGTTTTTGGTTAACGCTTTATTATAATAGTATAGATAAGTATAAAAGGATGGATGGATATCTGTTAAGCCGAGTACAGACACTAAATTTTAAAGGTTTAACAAGAATCGAACTATTTAGTAAACTGGGCATGAGTAGACAATGATTTATATAAGACCTTTACGTATGTAGTGGGCATTAAAACGTACTTTAGAACGTTTTAACGTTTTTAATTCCGCCCAAATGAAGTCGTTTGGCAAAAGTTGGTCTAGTAAGTGTTGAAGCGTTATCCCCCCAGTTGAGGGTGCTGCCAATGGCAGCTG
>NW_013525024.1:827076-829757 GCF_000836215.1 Papilio polytes | reverse complement strand
AAGCCATGCAACGCGAGCTGAGCAACATGCGCAACTTCCTTGAAAAACTCCGTTTAGAAAACAAAAGCATTCTGGAGGAACAGCATCAGAAAGATGTCGCGCTCAAAAATGTCATCGATAAGGTATAAAATATTTGTACTGTTATTATTTATTTATCAATGTTAATATTAGAATTTGCAACTAATTAAAAAAAAACTATTATTATTTCCAGATCAGAGAACTTAAAGAAAAATTACACGAGTCTACAGACAAATCTAAGAGTTCAGAGAAACGAGCCAAGCAACTTGAAGAGATGCTTAATGTAAGTGAATTTCAAAGAGTAATATTTGTTTGAAATTACGTAATTACCAGTTTATTTACAACAGGATGAGGAGCGATACGCTAGTCAGATGAACTTGAACCAGCAGCGCGCAATGCACTGCTCCTTCATGGAGAATCAGAAGCTTCTAGAATTAAGGAACGAAGAGAAACTGTTCAGCATGCAGTTGAAAGGTACACTTTGTTTTTAGAAAAAGGTAACAGTTACTAAGTAGCCTATCTTCCAGACTATCCTCTACATCTATGTCAAATCTCATCGAAATCCATTCAGCCGTTTAGGCTTAAATCTCTTACAAACATCCATCCATCTAAACTTTTGTATAATATGTATATATTACTACGGTGGTAACTTTACGTTTATCAGATTTTGTTAAAATATAATTTAAGTATCCACTTACGGTGGATTTCGATTGCAATAAACATATATTGTCATCCTTCATTTTACGTTTGAAAAGAATGAGATAACAATAATAGTTATTATATGTACAGTTTCATTACTTTTGTTCCGCAGCGTCGAAAGCAGTGATGAGTAAATTAGACACGAAGCAACGCAACATTGAACGTACTCTGCAAGGATTGAAGGAATCACTTTACGCTATTGTACGTAATAGAAGTGAATTATTTGGTGAAATTAATTGTATTTATGATAACAATGGGTATATTGCGAGCAGTGCTACCAGCTGGAGACGACGGGGGCGCGCGTGGCGCACATGGAGGGCGCGCAGGCCGAGAGGGAGTGCTCCGCGGAACTCGCTGAACAGGAAAATAGGTCATTATGTATACTAGTCTCGTCTATTGTTGTTATAGTAACTACCGATCTAATGATGTCTGCGTCCTACATCGCATTAGTTACTGCCAAAAAATTTAATATATAATGCCACGTTTAAAAACCAAATTCCATTAAAATGTTGACGTCTGTTATATTGTGAGCGGTGCCGAAGTGTTTACAACGATCCAATGTTCGTCCGTCATTCCTTTATTGTTAATTGTTTTTTTTTTTTATATAATATATTGCAACGAGCAAGCGGCCACAAGAATCTGCCGAAATGGCAAAGCGACAGCTACCCATATACATTCGCAATACCAGATGCTTTGCCTACCCTTAATTGACGGAGGAGATGCACATAAACAGGATATTTTCCCTTCCTATGCGTCTCTTCCACCGTCAAGTCCATGTTCCCTTCCCATACTTTTCTTATAAGAATAGGTAGTGAGGAAAAGGGACTAAAGTAGGGCCTTCGGTACCATACTTATCAGATGAAACGCGGAATTGTTCCCTCCCACTTCACGCCTGTCTTCTGTGTGGTCATATTTCACCGGAAAAGCCGACCCATTCGTGCGAAGATGTTAAAGTGGGCTCTATCATCATAATTATGCTTATTGTATTGTACCCCAAATAAGCCGTAATAATTAATGAATCCTGATTAACTTATTGTTTTTATAATAATTAGAATGTGTTAAGTGTATACGTAGATTAGCTAGAGACAGAGAAGGATGGCAACAAATGGAGGAGGCTTTTACCGCACTAGGCGGTCCTTTTAACGGAAAACTGAACTGAAAAAACAAAAACAAAGAAATAAATAAATAAATATAGCAATAGAAAGAAAAAAAGAGTGTTAAAACGTTTAAATTAAAATGTAAGGAAAAAATGTATGTTGAAAGGAATCAATAAATGCTTTTTATTTTATTTTATTTATTTTATAAGTGTATACGTAGACTGAAGGAGGTGTGCGCGCGGCACGCGGCGCGCGTGGCGCTGCTGGAGCGGCACGCCGCGCGGCTGCACGACGACATGCGCCGCCTCGCCAGGGACCTCGAGATCAAGAACGCGGACTTCGTTACCTTGGCAAGTAACACTAACACATTAACACACAGACCTGCATGTTATGTATTTCATAGTAATGGAAGAAACAATATTACCTTAAAATCTACTGTTGTTACGCTAGAATCCCGATGTAATCAATAATGCCAGTACAGCTAGAAAGTACCCCACGCTTGTCATAGAATCTATGGGCTCACTGATGCTAGTTAGTGTTTACATTATGCAAGTGATAATTACAAACGTTACTAGCATCATGTAAGTCATACTAGTGTTATAAATGCGAAAGTTTAGATGAATGGATGGATGTTTGTTAGAGTCTGAAGCCTAAACGGCTGAACGGATTTCTGTGAAATTTGGTATAATTGTGAAAGTTGTAGAGGATATTCTGGAAGAACACAAAGGGTATGTACTTTTGTTTTCTTTTTTACTTCCAAGTTGACGAAGTCGCGCGCGTAAGCTAGTTCGCCATAAATCTCTCGCTTTACTGGCCTGTTATATTTTTCAGCAAAGTCGTCTAAAAACATCGATGCTGAACGTGTCC
>NW_013525024.1:824395-826338 GCF_000836215.1 Papilio polytes | reverse complement strand
AGGCGATGAAGGAGCGCCTGGTGGAGATAAGTGCGCGGCGCGACATGTTCGGCGTGCAGAAGCGCGCGCTGGTGGAGGAGTGCGGCAAGCTGCGCGGCGAGATCCGCGAGCGCGAGCAGCGCGTGCACCAGCTCATTAAGCGGTACACATTCACTCGTTCAATACATTCACCCGTTCAATCATTCAGTTTTGAACTAAATATTCGACAGTTGTTAGGATGTTCTAATGTTACATGAGTTCGGTCTTAACTTTTTTATTATTAACTAGTTTTTGTCTGCGATTTCGTTACTTATTAAATTGCTTATGTAAACTTCCAGATTATATTCTACATCTCTGTTAAAGTTTTAGCGAGATCCGTTAAGCCGTTTTGAATATATTCGGAAACATTTGTTATTATTATGATTTAACTAACTTTTGACCTCGTGAAAATAAAAAAAAAAACAAAAGTAATTAGCTTATCTGTTATTTTAGACTGTGCTCTAAACCTATGTCAAATTTCATCCAGATACGTTTAGCCTCTTAGTGTCTAAATTTTAACAAACATCCATCCATCTAAACTTTAGTACTAATAATATTAGTTAGATTTTACCTAGTTAAATTATATGGACCGGTAATCATTTATATTCAATATAAATAATAATAAATGTAGCAATATAAAAGCATATAAAATGTTTTTAGACACGACATATTTATTGCGTCACTTGGCAAGGACGAGTCCGGCCAGCAGCTCAGCGTCACGTTCTTCAAGATAAAGGTAACACTACTAATTATATTTCATTTATCAACACGTATTTTTTAAAAAATTAACTTGAAAAATAATTAGTCTCTCAGAAATGTAAGACATTTATTTTCGGTGTTTATAAAAAATTAAAATTGTATATGAAATGTTATTCAACTTTAAACTGTCGTAGTCTTTACAAATGTAATGTCTCCGGATATGTTTATTATTATCGGTAGAAAAATAGTAAAATAGTATATTATATTATAAATGTTATATAGTTTGAATAATAGCATTTTATTATTTGTTTGAATATGTATCTAAGATACGAAATCACTTTTCAATAATGTAGATAATCGAAAGTCAAGTAATCAACCTTTTATCTCAATTAAAGTTCTCAAATCCCTCTTAATGCTGTAAGCATTTTCATATCAAAAATAAAGAACCATATATTAGTTATAATATATTATAATACGTTATAGCGGTTGTCCACGACTTCGCCCGTGTGGACTCCTAAAGTTCAAAACTTGCGATTTTACCTTTTTTCAACCTATCACCAGAAATATTAACATAGTAGTAATTTACGTAATAACAGAAATCTACTGATACCAGACTCCAAATTTCTAAGCATGATAACTTGTGATTGTTCAGTTATCCTTATTGTTGTAAAATATATCAAAGTTAATTAATTATTTAACGGTTTACTCACGTCATACTTTTTTCCGGTGACGGCACCGACCAGTTTCAGACCCCCGTAGGGTCACCGGAAAAAAGTATGACATGAGTGAGCCGTTAAATAATTAATTATAAAATGTCTTACAAAAGTTTAAATAATTTAACCCTTTTCTTGTTAGTGTATCTGTAGAGATACATCAGATTTTTTTATTATTTTTTCTAGACATATTGGTCAAGGTTAAGTGGTATTTTGATAGGAATTTGGTTTAGCCAGCACACAAAATGATTAAATAAATAAAGTTTGTTATTTATTCTCATTTAAATTAATATTAATACAATTGTGTATAAAAACAAGATATTATTTTAATACTATTCAAAACATGTTCTTTTCTCTACTTTTTTTTAACAACTCACTTAAATTAACATATGTCATTATTTAAATAATCGTATACAGCCAGTCTTACACTGTAACCTCTACATAAAGTAGGTTTCATTTACAACAGGTATGAATATTATTGTGATATTCGAAAGATTAAAATTCTGCCAAGTT
>NW_013525024.1:800392-824342 GCF_000836215.1 Papilio polytes | reverse complement strand
GGGTGGTCGCTTGCTCGTTTGCCACCTTATGTTATAAAAAAAACGTAGAAAATGAACGGCTTTGTATTGTTGGAAAGAAATGGATGGCAGATAACAATAGACAGAAATTGTTAGTTATAAAATATAATACAAAATATAGCTTGTTACTCACCGATATCGTAAAGTTTAATGGTGAAAGGATATCTGAAAATGACCGAGAAGTTTTCGAGTTATTTCAATAAATATAAAAAAGCAATCTTTCCTCTTTCGCATTTAAAAAATTGTCTGTCGGTCTATCGGTGTAATCTCCCATAACGGCTGAACCGATTTTGACGGGACTTTTAGGAAAGTAGTTGATGCATGCAAAACTATTATAGTCGAACTTTTTTTAATTTCGCATTAATTTTTGACCCTTTCGCTTTTTACCCTTTTCTTATAAGGAAAAGATGGGAAGTTAAATTGACGATTGATTTGACGTCATTTCGGCATTTCGGCGGATTCAGATGGCGGCTTACACGTTTGCCACCTTACAGGTCTATATTATTTTCTAAAATGCCACAGGTCCAGAAATAGCGGAACTGAACGAGTTAACGAAGCAGTACTACGAGCGGCGCGACGAGCTGAAGCAGGTGCAGGCGCAGAGCGCGCGGCTTGAGGAGCAGCTGTGTGACGTCAGCGCGCACCACACCGCGCTCGCCGACAAGTACAAGCAGCTCACCGCCAGGGAGTGAGTACTACCATACTCCAGGGGTTACAAACCATTGGCACACCACAATATATTTTGGGCACATCGAAAATCATAAAAACACTATAAAATTATGCCGTAACATACAAAAAAACTAAAAATATACAGACGAATTGAATACCTCCTTCTTTTGGGAAGTCGGTCAAAAATCATGAAATAGGTGCACCATGGAATTGACGCAGTCCAAATTATTTGATGGCACATCTAAGACATTCAACATTTAATTAAAAATGGCACTTTGATGTATATTGTTCGCCCTTGCCTTGCGCCACTAGACCATAAAAATGAACACTTTTTGTCCAAGCAGAAAGGAGGGGCTAGAACCAAAAATTGTAGTTTATTACCTTTCGTCCGTGAATCTGTTCGCATGGAATTAAAAACAACAAAAGTAAATAACCTATGTGTTCTTTCAGACTATCCTCTACGTCTGTATCTAATGTCATCGAGATCCATTCAGCCATTTAGGCTACAAACTCTTAACAAACATCCATCTAAACTTTCGGATTTATAATTATTATCTCTAACTATGACTATTCGTGATATTAATGCGATGTATCGACACTTGTTTTTACTGAGTTTTGTTGTAGATCTGAGGCGGAGAATCAATTGGATAGTTTGAGAGAGCACGCGCAGCGGCAGGAGAACCGTCTCCAAAACGCGCATGACGTCATTAGTCTTAACTTGAAACGTGCAAAGAAGTTATTTGACGATGTCGACGAGTGGCGCATATTTAAGGTAAAAAAAACGTTATCATTTAATTATACAATGTATTTTGTTTACATATTTTTTATTTCTTACAGAGATTATGTGTGTATTTCATTTTTGTGGAATTTGTATAGTTTAAATTTATTTAAAATTTTACACAAATTTTCACTTACGGAATTTTATGAAAAATTGCTTATCTTATACTTCGTGCAATATTATATGTCATTATATTTATCAAATCTATTGAACAAGTTAAGAAAAAAATACGTGACATTTTAGTGTCTTGGTAAAATATAATTATTTTTTTGTTATAAAAATCTCCCTCTGACTAACGATCAAAGAAGTGACGTCATATAATTGTATGAAGTTTTACAGTTTTTTTTAGTTCGCGGCTTTATTCCATCACGTCGTTTCCCTAACGCATTTTTAGTCTAGGACCTGGGAAGTGGGTGTATGTTTATGATAGTTGTAAGATATGTATGCGACAGTTGTCGATGTACAACCGCAACTTTGCGGAGGCGGCGCACAGCGCGCTGCAGGGCGTGAGCGCGGCGTGCGCGGGCATGCGCGCGGCGCGGGCGCAGCTCGCCCTGCTGCTGTGCGGGGAGGACGTGCGCCGCAACCTGCCCGCGCACCACACGCGACTGCACTCATACGTCGACAGGTACATACAGTACTGCATATTATAACTTCTAGCTGTTCCCATGCGGCTTCATCAGCAGAAAATTATAAAAAAATATTTACCCCCTAAGTTTAATGGCGTGAAAATATATAGCCTAAAGCGTGACGTAAGCGTAGGGCTTTTTATAAAAAAAAGAATTATTCAAAAATATGCTGTAATTGCTGACATCTTATGCAACAAAGAAGTGTGTGTTTACGGTTTATTATAATAGTATAGATATAGATATAGAATAATAAAAAAACAAAATATTCTCAAACAAAAGTTTACACAAAAAGTAACGAAATAATTCCTTGAAAATAGTAAACCTCCCTTATTGTAACTGTTACGTCTATATTGTACAATTATTATTACTTTGATCTCGGTGTCAGCCAAGGTATGCAGTGATATTTCTACGTAAGGGTTTCCATATTTTTACCATAACAATTGACAATTGAAAGTATAGAACAATTAAGTAATGAATCTACATTGACTGACACCTACTTCTGAAATAAAAGACAGAAGATTAGAGATGTTTTTTGTATAATAAAATATTAATAGTCCAAATACATTTAATTTTACGTCTTTTAATATAAACATAATTAATTGATTGTTGCCTTGACAGAATTATTTCTAGCGAGTCGGCTGCCTCACTCGAAACTCCTCCAGCACTTGAAGGTTAAAATTTTTAATATTTTATATTACATTTGCAACTGAATTGTTACAAGTTCTCTCATCTTATACATCGTATACTTGTAGCTTTAATAGTAAAAAATACTAAATACTTTTAAAATAGATATGGTACATAAATAAATTATAAAATAACTGTTTAAAATAATTTAGTTCTGTCGTCATGTTTTTTAATATGTGGCCGTGATTGCTTGTTTGTACTTAAGGATAACCAGTGTTATTTGCCACTACTAAATTAGTTATTTAAGTTTATTGTAAATATAAACAAACCGTTATTATTACACGGAAAACATGCAGCTTACTAAATTACTTGTTATTTATAATAAATGTTATTCTGTAGGTACTTAAGACCATTATCCCTAAGGTGGTGTCCATAAATTACGTGAGGTGTTTAAGAGGGGATGGGGTCGAGACAAATCTCATCTAATCTTACGTGGTAGAGAGGGGGGTCTCGGCAAATGGCACGCATTTTTTTTGATTGAAACAAAAAAAATATACTATTTTGGTCCATTTAATCCAGGTTGTACCTCTTTAAGATTTAATCTTATTAACAATCCAAACGGGTTGACGTAAGAAACTCACATTTTGAAAAATCTCACGTGTGATTGGGGGATGGGGGAGGGGTTGAATAAAATCTTACGACATCTAACCAGGGGAAGGAGGAGCAGAAAATTAAAAAAAAACACCTTACGTAATTTATGGACGCCCCCTAACAAATAGTTAACATTTAAGTAGGTTGCATAAAATCTATTCTGTTCTACAAAGCAAATTACAAAATTAATTATTTAGAGTTTATTACTTATTGTTGTCTAAAATATATAAAATACTTATTTCGAGACTACATCTGTATGGAATTACAAATTAAATAACATATGTGTTCAGCCAGAATTAGCTCTACATCCATGCCAGAAAACGAGATCCATTCAGTAGTTTGGACGGCAAATTCTAACAAACATACATCTTAACTTTTGCGTATATAACTTTAGTAAGATATTTGTATGGAGATAATTGTTTTGTGCAGCGTCAGTGTTCTCGGAGTCACAGCAGTCGATCTGCAGCGGCGTCAGCATGGCCAGCGGCTACACGAAGCGCCTCTCCGCCTTCCGCAGGACGCTCGCCCCCAAAGTCGCAGAGCGGAGCGTCAGTACACTATTATATGTTAAAATACTAATTTTTCTCCGTATTTTTACTTTATTCATTACATGCATTTGTCACCTTTTAATATCCTGAAACGACATTAAAAAATGTAACTGCGTCTTAAAAGATAAGAACGCGCTTTAAATCCTTCAATTAAATTTTGATGTCCCCAATTGTAAGCGGCACTTACGAAGCAAGGGTTTTAAATTTATTTTCAGTATTCGGCTGATGTCAACGTATGCTCATATCATTGTGTTTTTTACAGATAGCAGATGATATTCCTGACCAAGGTAATTATCTTATTGTGTCTTTTTTTCTGTTGAATTTTAATAGCCATTGTTTTATCAAGGGTAGCAGGCGACCGTTTATATTCAAGTTTAAAACTCGCAGTCCCACGCCTATATTATCATAAGTTTTCGGTAAAAGATGCACTTTCTCGATGCCCTTCAAACTTTTTTATCACGTCGCAGCTACTTGTACAGCGAATTTTGTATACCTGGTATTATTTGCACATATTTGACTAAACTATCGCGCTACTATTTAGTCGCGCTTTGATTCCTGTGATCTTATATGCTCGCACACTAGTCGTAATTGCGTAACAATCGACAATCGCACAATAGTTATGCGATAGTTTGGTCAAAGGTGTGCGCGGTTCTTAGTATGTTTGTTGTCGAAGCTCGAAGGTCGACGGTGTCGCTGCGAGTCATAAACCTGGGCATCAGGGAGCCGCAGCCGGGGGAGTGTTCCGACATATGCACCTCCAGGTCCAGAGCATTCCAATGACTATCGAAACACCTTTTTTAACCAGTTATATTTGTGTGCGTATTATGTTTTGTTCCATGTTTGCTATATAAAATTTACATTCGATATTTAAAAAAAATGTTTTATTTTATAATCTACTGACTCTTTTATTATTTGGTCTGAATTTAATTTGGTTATAGCTGAAGTATAAATACCACGTAATCCAAACGGCCACAATCGAAACGTAAACTGAGTACCAGAATTTGATATGAGGAACTTGATAGTAATTACACGCCCCCAAATTATTTTGTCCCTGAAATTGAGCCTGTGGACTAGCTAATTATACTAGTTTTCACTACATTGACATTTATTCTTCTTTATTGAATTTTCAAATAGCTTTTTTATTTTTATCGAATACAGCTTCGCCTCGTGAAATTAATAAATAATAGAAAATATAGTCTATGTTACTCACAGATAAATTACCTATCTAACGGTGAAAGAATTTTTGAAATCGGCCCAGCAGTCTACGTAAATCGAAAATAAAAAAAAACAAATTCATCTTTATAATATTAATATTGATTGGGAATCTTTTTATATGTAATCAGTACTATAATTTGTCTACATAAAATAGATTAGTTTGATAAATGACGTATATGAAGTATCGAATTCAATTTCTATGAAGGCAAATGCTATACTTAATAGACAGGTATCGTAGTGACGAAACAAACACACATAGTGAACAATTTGGAACTATCGATATTCGGCTTAAATAATTATCAAACTCGATTAAAATGATTATCTTCTTATTAACTAATTTATAGGACAATTCTAGTATTGATTAAAGTATAAAGATTTTAGCGATGACAGAAACAATAGCGAAATCCAATTCGATTACGTACGGCTGTAGTAGTAATAAACATTTATTTACTCTCGTTATTTGTTGTGGTCATTATGATTTGAGAAAAGTGTTTTTTTTTTAATTCATAGGTTATAACTATAAATCTATCGATTCCACCTTCTATAAGAATAAAAATCGAAAATCGATAAGATTCATGACTGATTTTACACAACCCATCCCTACTAAATTTGAAATGAATTGTCAAACTAATCTAAATTATTTAGACACACAAAAAACAATCATTCATTGTTATAATAATTCATCTTTATTAACATCATAATTCTAATTTTGAAATATACATCACATACTGTCTTTTAAAATAAACATGAAAAACAATGTCTGAATCAGGCAAGATATTAACAAACAGTTGTAAACAATGGTTCAGGTGGGATTATTACATTGACATATAATTTGTTATTTTTATTTCATGCAAATGCTCACTATACAAGCTGTCTACTTTAATTACGTGCTATAGAAAGTATTGTGTAAGTAAGCTCTAGTTAAGGTATTCATATACCTGGAACATCCCATTTCACAAACGCTACAAAATATTTCTAATACATCACACTCTAAAAACAGATTTTGACAATATTTAAAAAGTAAATTAAAACATACACTTATTCCATTAATTTGTCATGAATTTAAAATGATAAAGTAAAATAATTATGCATTATTTATACAAGTCAGGAACTATAATCAGAACTTTTTCAAGTTATTGATAAGAAAATAGGCCATATAAAAAGAAGACCTAAATTAAGTGCATCTTTTCTAGATTTTTTTAATTTTTTTGAAAATATGTAAGAGATATGTAAATAAATTACAGTGTAAATACTTCAATGAGCTTAAAAAGTAGATAAAAATAATACATCACAATACTAAGTCTGCTCTGGGCCCCGTGTATGAACAGTAAAAATTAATAATAATAAATATGACATCATGTGTTCCATTACAAAATTTGAAATCAACACCAAATTTTGTCATGGAAATTACATTAAAAATTAAATGTAAGCAAATGCCTGTAAAATTTTACAATAAATCAGTTATCAATTTGTCTAAAACATAATTGTGGCAATTAATACTATAGTGATTCTAACACTGTTTATACAATCTACTTCATAAGATAGTTCACTGTGTAATTTACATTCCAAAACATAGAAAAATTATCTACTCCACAAATAGGACATAGTGGCTGGAATACGAGCTGCCAAAACCAAATAACATTGGGATTTCAATAGTGAGCAAGCCATGTGTTGACCTGCAGAGACTTCGTTTTGTCGCATGATGTGCCCGACTACGTTTCACTTCACGTCGCCATATTGGCCTTTCACTTATTTCAAACAGTGTTAGAATATCAAAACGTCATAAGTCAGGAAAACGCAGAGGATCTTCTACATAATCTTCAGGTATAACAAACAAATCAGGAGGTATATTATCACGAAAATCAAACTTTTGAAAAGTAATTTTTGCTGTAACTGTTGGTAGGATTGGTATATCTATTTTGACTGGGAAGCCCTTGGGTAACTTCATGGCTACGAATTGTCGTAATTTAGCAAAGTGTTTGAATGGGGCTATCACTTCCAAAACATTTAATAACATGTCAACACTTAGTGGGAACTCATCACTCATTGCAATTGTAGCTCGGAAGTTCCTTGAGGACTCTTTGTAAACTAGTTCCCTTCCCAAGCTGGGATATTGTCCTGGAGGAGAAGTAACGTAAATCTGCCAGTTCACTCCACTCTCTGGAGGAGGATTTAAAGATGCACGCCGAGTGGGCTCACCATTAGTGTCCAAATTCTGAGTATTACCTTTCGTAAGACTTTCAATAATTGCTTTATTTTTCTGCAAATCATCAGTTGATAAATGCTCTCTGCGCTTTCGAGATTCCAGTACTAGCCCTGTTATTGTGTAGATATCACTTTTATATAGACCGGCAACAGTTTCTTTGCGATCTTCACGAAATATCCAACCGGACTGGGCCCTAGAAAATAGTATACCTTTGGTAGACATCTGTGCTGCTAGGATGTCACTTGACATTAATATATCAACCTCATCTTCAATTTCATTTTCTGTTTCTTCATAGCGAACTCTTTGATATACTTTAGCTTTATTGTCTAGAACTGTTAAGGCCTCACCTTGTGGTTTTTCGCCTTGAAATATAAATGAAATATCACCTCTCTCCCATTTCATATCAGAAAAATCTACCAATGTAGTATCCAGCCTGATGCCAGAGCCCGATTTATAGATTTTACATACATCAGAAGGCAGTATTCTGGAAACTAATGGTACCCACGAATGAAAATCCCACTTTAGTTCCATGTAAAAATCTTGTATTTGAGCAAGGGCTCTAATTAGGTCAGGCCTTCTTCGGTCCATTTGCTCTCTGGCTTGTTGCTTTAGTTTCCGAACAAGTGAGGATATTGTCTGCCTGTCACCGTAACTGATAGCCTCTGCAAGAGGTGACCAGCCGGCAAGGTTTTTGACTTTGACCGGTGCGCCATGAGCCAGAAGAAGTTGTACGCATTCTTTGCGCCCCAGCATAACTGCCAAGTGTAGGGCAGTATTGCCATGTTTATCTTTGCAAGTGATGTCATTGAATCTTAGTAATGATGATAGTTTACGTACGTCTCCAACGAAAACACATTCGTGTAAAGGGAACGTTTCTTCCTCTTTTTTACAGACGGAATTAGACATCGCGTGCGTACCAATTGTGTCAATTGATTACTTACATTAGTGACTAATTACAAAAAAGTCTTCAGTAAAAATGAATAAATATCTAATCAAAATGATAAGATTAGTTTCAGAGAAATTACCAATACCGTACACATGATTTCGCTTAGTGTCCAATGCGATTCAAGAAACTATCGTAGTAACTCATGTTTCTCTGCCCGACACAAAAACTGTGATATGTATACAACACGCTTGCACTAAAATATAATCTTCATTTTAATATTTAATAATTTAATAGGTTTATTGCACTAATTTACATCGAACAGTTGCAGCTAATTGAATGACAGTGACACACTGACGGCGGCTGTCAATGTTATTGGGCCAGTGACACACGGCGTTCTTTTTATATTGTGGTTATTTTGTTGTTTTATACCGATAGAAAGGTCTAAAACAATTCCCGTTTCTCAATTTTATGTAAAATTAAGAAATGGGAATTAAAATTAATAATATGGAATAAAATACTGAACGTTAATTATACAAAATGTTACCAACAATTTACGATCGCCGGCATGTTACAATCTGCCTAGGTAGTCTGAAGATGAGTAAAGATATATGAAATTAATGGTTTTAAATGATATAAAAAAAAATTATGTACAGTTATTACAATTATTTAAAAAAAGGCAAAAGCGAACGTGGAGAGGAAAATGGTTGCTTTAAAACATACATACATAGCAGTTGTAACATGTGAAGCTAAAATCGTTATTCAAAACCCATAGCCAGATGTTAGTTGTGATGCTGACGCGATTTTTAATGGTTACGATAAGTTTGCTGCGTAGGAGCTTTTGAGGAGATAACTCTTTAACGTTTGAACTGATGCGGATTAATTTCATTGGATTCAGTAGCTGCTTTTTAACTACATACGTCCACCGTAATAGAAGTAAGACTGGATTCTATATCTGTGTGGAAAAGAAATATAGATACCTAAGATTTACGTGAACTATTATCACAGTGCGCAGAAAAAAATCTAGGAATCGTATAATTTAGAAAAAGTGTTGCTTTTATGAATTGTACACAAATGAATGAGTCGAATATAAGACAGGGCGGCACTCGAGCCCATCGGAGAGCTAATTACAACGAATTAGGCGAAAACATAAATCTATTTCTTGAAATTATACTATAAAACAATAGTTTTACAGAACATTAACGAAGCTAATATTATTTATTAGTTGTTTTGTTACTTGAAATTGAAGAAGGAAGAGAGGTGAATTATTAAAAGCCAATGGGTTGCAGTTATAGTTTCCAAAAACATTTTGTTTGGGATTGCTTAAAGGTTTACTTTTTAAAAAGGTACTTATTGTAAAATACCACGGAAATTTTAAAATGTAGCCAAAGTTATGGTTTTCTACTCACCTGTTAAGGAATTTTTTTTATGTGCACTATACATGACAGTTATCTAAATTCCATCACCCAAAAGCATCAGTAACAGTAGTGGATACAAAATGTCGCGACTTTCTTTCTCTTTGATGATGATTGGAGGTGGCTGCGAATATGGGCAAGGCGGTGCCGCACCGCAGCACGAATATTGACATGATACAGTGTAAATCTAAAAAAAAATAGTAAAATTCAAGTATGTGTTACTTTTATAACATTAAATAATAATATTGTTTCTACACTTACATTTAAAATGAAGACGAAAGCAAAACAAATAAGTAAAAATTTGGCCGCCATTTTCCGTAGCGAGTGGCAAACGATACCAACTTTTTCAAGTTTTATATGTTTATGCTGTGCAATTTTCATCACAACATTGAGTAATGTTTTTTATTGAAATATTTTTATTTGTAAGTAGAATTAATTATACGACATTTAGGCACGTAGGAATTGCTAACTGTTACGAAAACGGTGCGCGCTACGCCTCTTTAAGTTATTTTTAAGATTAATTAGCAAATGAATATGGTATATGGGATTTTTCTAGAAATTGTGAATAAAATCACGTTAAATTGACCAACAAGAATAGTCTCGGTGCATTAAACCACGAATTTAGTTTATGGATGATTTGTTACAGAATAATGTTACAGTAAAAACGATTTAAATAAACAAATAAATAAATAGTAAATTAAAGATTTTTAACAAATACACTATTTGTAAGACACTCACATAAGCTGAACTGGAAATGTGTTATGCCGAATCAAGTTGTAAAATTACGAGTTTCAAAGAAACGTATTATTCTTAAAAACTGTGTGTGTATAATATGATAAAATTATATCTTCGATAATACTTATATATGTTATACTGAGAAAATACAACTCTAAACTCATGTCATTGCTTAAACATAAAGTCATACCCATAACTCGGAGAATTTGCATTTGGCGTGCCTCTAACCTTTCCCTTATCATTTCTGTTACATCCACCATCCGAGTTTGTATGTATTTCAAATGAAAATAATATTTACCAGTGCATTCAATGTTTCAAAGAACAATACCGCGCGATAAGGGTTGCTCCGTATTCGGATTGGCAAGTTTAAATCTTTAAGTTTTGAATCTCAACTAGAGACCCTTTTGGGTGAAGTCGCCGATTAGACTAGACAAAATCTTGTCGATTTCAACCCCAAACACGTAGGCTACACGCTTTTGTTATTTTTAATATCACGCGGACGGAGTTGAGGGCGAAAGCTAGTGTGAAATATTTGCATGATATCTCAGAAGTATAGTGGCAACACCTTCCTTGCTGACTTGTTATTTTGCTTATCGTAATAATTATTATCCAGTATAGTGAGCACAGTATAGTTTACAGCCAAAGTATTTGCCCCAGGATCCAGTATCGGTTACAAATAGAGGTATTTTTGAAAAATCTGTTTTTAAACGAACAGCAAAGACGTTCTGAAGCTCGTTTCTAAACGTTAACTTCACCATAATTGATATTTGTGTTGTTTTGCCTAGATGTCGTTGATGTCGTTGATGTAGTTGTTTTGAAGCGGTGTGTAAAACTGACAGATGCGCAAAGTGTGATATTCAAGATTATTGTTACATTTTCTTTGAACTTTGCGAAAAATAACATTTATAGATGTTTTAAATTTAATTGAACATCAGACTGTTGACCACTGAGTTGATTCTCATTCCGGTGCTGTGATGGATTTTTGTGTTTAAAGCTATTTCAAAAACATTGTTTTGCTTCATTGGATCGTAATTTATATTGATTGTGCATAAATTGTGAATTTGTTCCTAACGCATGAATATCGTAGTCTACAAATACGCATACTATAGTTGGATTTATGATGTTTTTAGTAATAATAAACTTTTTCTGTACTTTTAATAACATTATTTGTTAAGTGGGTAATCCGGCTTTACTAACATTACAGTGCATCTCGAGTGTTGAAGTACAGTGCAATAAAAGCTTCTTACAATGTAAGTTTTTTAAATTGATTAATTTTACAGGTATTTAATGGAGCATGAATAACCAACTAATGATGTTTTATATTTTTAACATTTAGAATATTCATTTAACAAAACCTTTATCTCATTGGTTTTACAATTGATTGCTGTAATAGCATATAGCATTATCCCTGATATCGTTTTACTCACTTTGTAGTAAGATGTTAACAGGAAAAATTGTTGATTAAAATTGTTTTTAAACATAACTTTTCCATATTCAGCCTTTATAAAATATTGCATCTAATGGTTCTAGTTTTTTAACTATTCCCATTTCTTGTAGTTTAGGATAATCTCTAATGATAAATTATAATATTTATTATTATACATTGAGAGGTTTTATTTTTAAATCTAGGCATACAAAATTGAAGTTAAATTAATAAGCTACAATTGGGTAGCCAAGTTTAAAAATTAAACTAAAGCATATTTACATTTATACCTTTATATATATTATTTGTTATCTACATTAAAATGTTGGGAAAATGATGTTTACAAGTTTGTTCATAGCATTATCTCTGTGAGGTTATCACTAAAAGTCAGTTATCATACTGAGATGTTTTTCCTTTTCTTTAGACAGTATATCAAAACATTTCTTTGTTATTAATGTTGCTTTCACCAAATAGTGATATGAAGAATACCTAGGTATAGCAAAAAAATGTATTTTGCTAAAATATTAGCAAATTTCTACAAGATTTTTGCTTTTAACTTTCAGTACAATATAACTATTAGTTTCTCAATCAATGAGTTATGGCCCAATGACACATCTGGAATTAACTGTTTTTTTTTTGTTTTCCTTGTTAGGATAGTAATAAATTATTCATTGGTGTTAAGAGTGGTTATCATTTTTTGGTTATTATTTTACCACTTGTCTGGGATTACCTCTTCTTGTAACAACTTGTTGAAGATTAAAGTCAACAACACAGCTCCCTCCAACTTTAGCAGCTTCTATACTTCCACTGGTATTCCTTCCGGCCAGATAGCCTTTCCATTTTCATAACTTGTACTGCTTTCTTTTCTCCATCCACACTAATGTCGTTCACCATATCCAATACTAGTTAATGTTCGAAGTTAGTGTTTGTAGATGCCGATCTTCTCCAAGACTCCACTTAAAATATTCTCTTTGTTTATCAGTTTTTCAAAATATCCCATTCATTGTTTTTTAATAACATCATCATTTATCAATAAATATCTTAAATATCATATACATATTTGTCTTTTCCACTTCTTTCTCTCCCTTGCTATATGGAAAAGGTGTTTTTATCTCAGCAGGCTGCCTAATGATTCATTTAATTTGACTTGTGTCTGTGCCGTAGAAGTTGCAATGGCTTTATAAGCACATCACACACCTATTATTAACTTCTCTTTTACTTCAATTCAAATCTTTATCATTATCATCCACGGAAGTCAGTGATGACTTGCTAAATGTTCTCCCGGTATAATTTTTCAATTATTGACTAATTTCAAGTTTTTCCTCCTTGTTAGAATATAATTTATTTGTGTTGCTCTACCACCACCTTTATAGGTTATCTAATGTTCATTTGTCTTCTGGAAAAATGTATTTGTAAATGCCAAATCACTTTATGTATTTATCCCAAATTCTCGGCCTTCATGCACTCTCTCATATCCAGTGCTCAATCTACTAACATGTCTATTAAAATAACCTCCCACATAAAATTTTTTTATTTACAGGAATATCTATCACAACCAAATCTATTAAAAAGTGACAAATATAAAAAAAACTTGGTTTTTATTAAATTGACTTTGATTTTTTTAATATCATTTGCTTGACGTCGGAAATGGTGTGATTTAGATTATGATCGTTAAACTTGTATCTTATCATATAAAAATTGCATTTTTTCCACTACATTAAGAATTCTTAAATATATAAAAAAAACTGGAAACCAGTAGTTCTGTTACACAAAACTCACTAACTACATAGTGTTTTGTTACTGAGGTAAAAGAAATCTTTGTTGATTTTTCCAAAGCCAAAATTATTTAACGACAAATCGTGATAAAACAAGTGTCAGTTCCCCATCGTCAATAGCGAGCGGACTTAATATCTACCGGTCTGGAATATGTCAATTACGTAAATAATTGCAATTACTGTAGTTATTTAAGTGCCGAGGGAATTAACGCAATTAAATAATGATCCTTTATGTCTAAACTGCGTAGCAATAACTGTGGTATACACTTTACTAAAGTAATTTATGATTGTATTATAATTCACACTGTACATAGGAGGTCCATATTTAAAGCAATGACGTAGTTAAAACTTGACGTCGACCCGAAGTGCGCACATGCATTATTGCGTCGTGAAACTTGAAAAGGCAAAAGCAAAGCTGTAGGTAGAGCGTCTTAGCGTTCTTAAAAAGTAAGTAACCATTAAATTAGTTTAGGAGAAAAATTTAAAGCTGAAGTAATTCACTGCGCGGAAACTCGCGTATTTCAAAGATAAATTAGATAGCACTTATGATTTATACCGAATAAGTCGAATCTTCAGCTATCGGAGACTTATTCATCAGCCTGTTATCTGGCACTTGTAAAAAGATATTGATCTGCTTTGTGTATTGTCGAATCTACAACTACATCATTAGGATTGAGTAGTCTGTTATTGTACTCCTCGATTTTATTGTAGGTTTTAGACTGGATGCTGGATCGACACAAATGTAGTCTTAATTGGTTTTCAGTCAAAAATTGTCTTCCATAGTGATCTTCCATTTTTTTACAGGATATCTTAAGATAAACCTTTGAGGCGATGACAGACCATTCAAATCGACATGAGGCCGCTACTTGTTTACCTCCCATATTCTATACTGAACAAATTGCTACGTCAAGTCCAGCTATTGTAACAGTGGGCACTGTTGCATCATTCATGTAATTTTCTAACAGAGATGTCCCGCTCGATACGACTTTAACCAATGGCGAGTACCTACAATATGCACCAGTTTTTTCTTAATTCTACCATGATAGAAATATCGTTGCTGGCAATCATATTAAGAGCCAGTGACTTTTCACTACGATGGTCTCATTCACAGTCATGTTTTACGCTCGGTTTGTAATGTTTCCGTGTATACTTTGATGGCATAGGTGTCGATAAACCGTTCTGTGATTACGAGGCGGGTGTGGTAGGGTGAGGTGAGGTGGTGGTGAGGCGGGCGCCATCGCGGAGCACCGCCCACGAACCCCGCACCCCGCGTCCCGCGCCTTACCCTCCGGTCAGAACAGTTGCACGCTTCCAGCCATCGAAGTAGTGCGCGTTATGCCGTTTTACCTCCGCCAGCGCTCCTCCATGCGAATTCCGTACACCTTCGGTTCGTTGCATCGATGCATGAACCACTTAGATGCTTCTCTGCACATCATCTATCATTGTCACGATTACTTAGCAAACTTCATGAATACATTTGTCATATAGAAGTCGCAGCTTCATCAATTGGTAGTGAAATCATTAGGAAATTTTGACTCGCCCAATTCACTTAAATTATTTTTTTATCATCTGTTCGCATCGTGTTTATAGCTATATGTTAGCCAATAATGTATGTATCAAAGAGTAGCTATTAAACATGTTTTCGATTTCATTTTAATTGATTGTCTAATTAAAAATCGCTATTCCATAAATTGTCAGAATTGCCAGTGTGAATAATGTATAGGAGAAATAGACATGTGCGCATGTTTAATTTGTGATGCCATTTTGACCTATATACCGTTGAATGTGGTACAGAAAATATAACAAACGGTACGGTTTTACTGGTTACATTTGAAACAGCTGTTTTACGTGAGGCTACGAATTAACCTGTAAATGCCTAGAATATTCTCTGCCGGTTAGTGTTTTTTACACGATTGATCGATTTTGCACGTTTTGCGAATTAGTTATGCTGTATGTGAATATATGAGGTGTGAATGAATTCTTTTTAAATACATATTTCTTATTTTTCGGTGAAAAAAAAATTGTAATTTCGGTCCTTTACTTAGATCTCAATGTGTTTTTTTACCATCCCTAATGAAAAAAGCGTAGATTGATTGCGTAGTAAAAAAAGAAAACGAATGATTCCCATGTGTATAAATGTTTATATCGGCAATTTATAAACAAATTATAGATTGGTCTATTAAATAAAATACGTAAACATTACTTTCCTATTATATTCCACGTGTGTGTTAAATTATAACATGCGGGAATCTTCATAAAAAAATATCATTAGGGTTGTCACCCGTGTCATAATAGTGATAGAGTAGTCAGTGATAGAAAATTCTATCTCTGATCATTTACCATGTCCGAGATATGTCGATTTTATCGTGCTCCTACAAATTTAATAACAGATTTAAGGTCAGTTTCCCAGATACTTTTAACCACTCGTTAGTGTTTGCGTTTCTGAACTACTTAACTTGAGTTTTACTCCTTTGATATGTACTTTAACCTATTAATGAACCACTAGGTAATGATAAATTAAATGGAAACTTTAGCAAACCAGCATTAAACATTACTTACATTGTTAGGTATTCTGTTACCTTGCTACGCTAACACAATATCTCCTTTTCTTGAGTATTTTCTTAATCTGATTCGTGATAAATGCGGTCTTAATACGTGTTGTTGGAGGCGGCCGCAAAGTGATATACAAACATATTATGTATGGCCGTGACCTCCTCGTGTTGAGAGGGTTGTTATTGTGGACTTATACGGGATTATGTTGTCAGGGAATTTCGTAGCGCGACTATTGCTCTTAATTCTCTAATGTTTATCACACAATTCTGTTCTGTTTTGTATGATAGGATAGTTTGAACTTTTTCTTTTTTCATATTTTGCAAATAATGATATATTGAATAAACAATTTTTTAATCAAATTGATGGACGAAGATTTTAATCTCAATTTCATTTGATATTATGCGTATTATCAAACTAGGTAACTAAACCTAAAGCGATGTAGGATGAACGAGTTTTCTGAAGAAAAATAACTAAAGAAACTAGTAAAATCGTACATGGAATACAAATATTTTCATTCATACCCTTGGAAAATAACGGACAACTAATCTGTTTTATATATCTGTAACGTACATTAGTTATCTTAATTTAAAATGGATCATTCACGCCCGAGACGCAGTGTAGTCTTCCATTGTATATTTTCTCGTTAAGTATATCAATTCAAATTAAAATACAAGTAAAACAATAACGTTAATCGTATTAAATTCAAGAGACGGTCTCTCGAATATCTCTTGCGTTAGTACTATAAAATGAACATTATTTTGTTGCTAGGGTTGTATGGTACCGCATCGTGGACCTTTTGTTTGTATTTTCCCAAGCTCGCTCGGGCTTCCATTTCGCTTCATGCGCCTCCTACGCTGCCTTCTAACGCGCACATTGAACAACTATACGAAGCAGGGGAATATTCACATTTCTTTATTCTATACAGGTTAATAATATACAGCTGCTATATGCTTTTGCATAAACTTGTTTATGCATACCGCTAGGGAGAGTTACGTGAGCGTAATTTATCCGAACATACACGGATATGTTCGCTTTGAAGTTTTGTCATGGTTAGTTATGATAATACGTAGAGGCGTAATATCTAGAAGAAAACCGTTATGTTATTCGTACTTTTCAGTATGAAAATTAGACAAACAAACACAAAATTCTAAGTTTCCATTGTCGAAACCGAAACACTCGTACACAGTATATATCCTTAACATTTTCTTGCAACACCAAAGAAAACTCGCGGTAGCAAAATTGCTATAGAAAGAATACATATTCTACCATATTCGATACGTTTTAGCATGGCGCACCTTATGATCCAGCAAATTTTAGCTAGACATAATGTCCAACTGGGTCATAAGATATATTGTGTCAAACGTATACCTTGATGGTTAAGTCGTGTAACCGTACGTTACAGGTCAGTTATAGATTTATTTCAGGAAATCAACCGACTACAGGCCGGGAATATGGCGATGTAAGGTTGTACTGGGAGCGAGGGCTATTACGTGGCATAAAATTCATTTTATGTTATAGTAGCCATAATGCAGGTGCAGGCGTGAACCTATTTACTTTAATAGCACTTTATATAATAAAAAACAATTATCGTGGTAGTTTTTAGCTGTAAAGTTTTCTGCGAACCGTAAAAAGTTGTATATAATTATCTCTATTTCTCATTTTCTGTGATCTCCTATGACTTCTAAGTTGTGAAATGTTAATGAATTTTATCTATTGATGTCTGCAGTATATTATAATTAGTTTTATTAGATGTTGAGCTTCATAATGACAGTTTGGCATCCAAGTAATTTAATTAAAATTACGGAGAATAAATGAGGGTAGGGCAAAGCGCCCATCAGTTTGTAATATTTCAACTTAATGATATCATTTTTTAGGTAAACCGCCCCGTGGCCTACTGATCATATTTTCTATACTTACTATGTAAGCTTTTTTCTGTGAATATAAATGAATTTTATAATTTTTCTTATTCATTTTCAATAAATATTAAATCTCGGCCAAATTTTTGCTCTCTCGGTTGTTGACACTAGATTATGACGTTTTGGTGGTCCATGAATTTAGCTTAAATTGCACAAAACGGAATACTTACACGTCAACTTGGTCATAGATACTAACAAGTTATAACACACATAAAAAAAACATACAGACGAATTGAGTACCTCCTTCTTTTGGGAAGTCGGTCATAAAATAAAAATCATTAGTTTCAGTGGTCGATTAGATCAGAACATCTACATATCTGTTGGTCCTGTTCATTTTTACTTTCAAGTTGCCTAGTCTAACTACAAAATATCAGCCTAGTAACAGATTTACTTTTATTCAGATAATTATTCATCAGAGCGTGTATCACAAGGCTTAGGGGGAGGGAATAAGGAGGAGGTATTGCTTTGTTTATCCAATGTTTTTCGAAGCCGTCTAGGAGCGTGCACAGGGCTCGTTGTCAAGGTTACCGGGTGGGTGTGATCAGCTGGACTTACGTAAGGCTCTGGGTGTTCGGGCGGGGGTGAGGCACGTCAGGGGTGCGGGCGGCGCGGTGGGGTGCGAGGTGGGGGCGGGGGCGAGGGCAGATCGATAGCTGTTGCCGCTGCCTGTCGCCGATACCGACTCGATGTATTCTAACCGATTTTTTACTTCCCTTTCTCTCGACATCTATCTTATTTAACTATGATGTGCTTATTGTAAGGAATATGTGTTCACTTTCATGCATGTAAACTGATATTTATAAATAATTATTGTTAATCATATAACGTTCCATTTTTCAATTTTAATTAGAACAAATTTAAACAATTATTAGGTGAACTAAATGTAACGGGGTTTATAATATAAAAGCTACTATTTTTTCTAGCAGAGCCACATTTAAATAAATTTAGACCCGGATTTATGAAGTCATTACTAGATTAAAGTAATCATATGTTGAACTCGGCCATGTGTTATAAAGTTTGTAAAATATTCTTTATAAAATTGATAAATATCAGTATTGTAATATGTAATCACTGCTAATAGATTAATCGGTTAAGACTACTTATCAGTCGCGAAGGTTGGAGATAACAAGTGAATTGGTATCGATTATAGACGGGACGTAGTTGTGTGATGTTGATGCACTTTATTAAACGTTCCAACGAAACTAGAACCTATTGTTACTATTTAATATTATTAGAAACAACTTTTGCTTTTTTTACTGCCCAAATTTATAACATGAACTTTTTTTAATACAATGTAAATGCATATTTTACTTAGTTGAAGAACGGAAAGAGGAGGTTTTGTATGATTTTATACATTTACAATGGCTTTAATAAGTTCTTAGATGTAACTTAGATGCTCGCTTTTTTTTCAGAAACAATTATATTTCATGCAGTTAGTTTCTTTGTGCTAAAAATTCAGCGTTCTTTTTACTGTCTGCGTCTGCAGTGAAAAATAAATATGAGATATAATTGCAACCATGTTATTTATTAATTTGCTTTGTTTTTAAAATGCGTTATTGTTATTTGAAGATTGTACCATCATGGTATTGGCTGTTCAGAGTTGGTAGTCGTTACAATATGACGTATGTACTCTTAGTTGCAGTTTACTTTACTAATGCGTTTACTTTTAATTAGTAATTCATTTTAGTTACTATTATTGGTACATTTCAAATATCTTTAATTTAAACGAGAATTCCTCGAGCCAGTTAGGCACTTGCGAAATTCTTTTATTATTAATTAGGGCGTGCAATATTCAAGTTTATGGCTCCATTACTAATAAATACGCCGTCGTTGAGTTGCGTAGCGTGTAAAATGTTCTCTATGAACCTAAATAAATGAACATAATTAAAAATTACAGTTTTTTGTTATAGTTTTATTGTCAGAATGGTATTCAAGTATATAATTATCTAACTCTTGCTCCTTCCTGCGATTTGACGGATTGTTTTTAAATTGCTTGATGGTATACCTTTCAAAATGTGTAATCGCAACCTTACATGCATAACTTCCTCTTTTCAATCCCTTTCAGACATGACATCAGTTTAGCGTCTTGCGTAACTAGACCCTTGTCTAAATAATAAAGTCCAGTGCATGTCGGGTAACTTGCGGCCAAACGTCTGGCATACCTCGTCTCTGATTAATATTCCAAGTCTAGTGAATTGTGGATTGTTGTACAAGCCACAGCTTTGTTCTTTTGTTTAGCAAGCAATTGTCTTGTTGGCAAATAAATCCCACACAGGGATTATTAACACCTTGGGCTCTTAGATTGACTCAAGGGACAGATCAATAGATGTGATGTGTTATGAAAACTATAATCTCTAAAACAACAAAGCTCTTAGATAATTCTTAAAATAAATTGAAGAGGAAACTTAAGAGACAGGATAAACTCTTTAGATTAGGTTTTTATCGAAAATTGTTAAGTCAGACGACACCTTCGCGGAATGGTTTATATTTTGATTTACAAGATAATATTTGAGATTCGCTTGAAAATAGATAATATATAATCAAAAATTAGTCACTATTTTATCATGACTGACAACTGTCACATCAGTATCTTCTACAACGCATGCTACGAATAGAGTTACAAATCACTAGCTGTTGCTCGCGACTTCGTCCACGTGGAAAAAATTTAGTAAAAACATAGCCTATGTTACTCAGTGATAATGTAGCTTTTTAATGGTGAAAGATTTTTTGAAATCGGTCCCTTAGTTTTTGAGTTATTTATTACATACAAAAATACAAATCTTTCCTCTTTATAATATTAGTATAGAAGATGTGTATGTTTTCATCCTACGAGTTGCTTTATGTTTATTTGATTGGATTTGTTTCGTATACATTACGTAACATGTTCGAGATTTCCAGGCGCTCTCCTCTCACAGGATACAGTGTTAAAATAGCAACATAATACTCCTGTCGTGTGACTCGTGTCAACCGGACATTCAATTACGGATAACGAGACGTTCCATTTTCGACGTGAGGGGCTTATTGTGTACTGTCTCGAATAAGGACAATATGGATGTTCTGAAAGGCAGTATCACTTTTTTTAGATGGCTACCCCTTATCAATATCAAAATGTCTTTTATTTTATACCTAAACGAATACCCAGATGTATTTCTAATTATATTTCTACAAGTTGTAATTAACATGGCAAACATTTTTTTAAAACTTGTTTTCCCAACTTTCCTCAGATCGGGTTTGTTAGGAAAAGTACGATAATAACGAACGTAACTAAAAGTTTGTTGTTTTATTAAGACGAGTAGAGTTTGTTACGAATTTTTATTTCACAGTTTTTTTTAATCAACGCAAATCATGTTTATGCGCGAAAGAGGTGCAATATAAAATTGCATACGTTGACATTCATTATCTTTAAGGACAATAACATATTTTCTACTATGTCATAATGGATTTATGTGCACGACACTTAAATAATTTTCCTTTGTTATTCCCTAGTCTATGAGAAAAATCTTATAGTTTTCAAGCCCGGTTGTGGCAGGCGATTTTTACTCAAGGTAGTTTCAAGTGCACAAAGCAGAAGTAGTTGTTCTTCCTGTATTTTTTCTCATTAGGTCAAGTCCGGAGATTGCAACATTCACTCCTTTGTGCAAGATATAAGTACATAAACAGAAACATTTGTCTTCAGTTTCTTTCAAAGGTGAATTATGTCTAAACGATTTAAAATATGTCAGAAAGGGCGTTGATTTCGGTCCCTTTGACTCTTAGCCTACATTAGGAGCGTCAGATATAGCGGAACGCGTGCCCCTTTATGTTTGCCTGCTCCGTGTTCACCTATGACAAAAACTAACACCATCTTCCTGTAAAAGACGTAATTTAATTTTCACACGTACTTTTGAAAATTACCCTATGCCGCATTTTGTTCGACGTGAGATAAACTCGTATTCATCTTAGAAGAAAGCTGGCGCGGACCGCCTTTCGACCACGCCACCACTAAATATCAGATGGTATCGTGGAAGCGCTGGTTTGTGAATTTTTAAAAAACAGTATTGATCAACTTTTTTAAAGCTATCGTTGGCTATTTAAGATCCCTTTTTTCTTAGAATACGACCGCAGTTGGGTAGGGAGTTACCATAAATCGCCATAGCGATCGGACCCTTGCTGTTTGTCGTATCTAAAAGAAGCGATGCGAACCTTTTGGCTATCACTATCAGGCGTAGGATCCAGTTATTTGTTTTTATTAGATTAAAAAATCTTGTTAATATATACAATCTTTAAATTATATTCATGGATATAACTCTGGTGTATTTATTAAAACAAGACAAGGGAAAAGTTATTCAAAAGATTTCAAGCTAAAAAATATAATTTTGGCAATTATTATTAGAAAGTGTGGTAGGGAGTGATTACGTTTTAATTAAAAGGATGTATTTTAACCAAAATACCGGCAACCCAGTTACAAATCCTCTGGTTTTGACGATGTCTATGGGCGCTTATGATGATTTATGCAATGAAATGGGAGATATTTAATATTTTTCACTAACGTATAATTAAATTTTTTTCTATTCTGTTTGTATTTTATTTACGTGTTGATTATTGAAGAGGTAATCCGAACTGGTGCTACTTATTAATAGATTTCAAATCACGGATACATGTTGATTTAGCGATGCCACAGTCGAGCATGTGGTTGCGGTAGCTGTATCTGTAACCACAGCAAAGGCACGTATCTAGTGTCAATGTATATGTACTAAACAGAGGCATTATATGTAGTATATGTTGTATATTCTATCGTGTTAAATTTAAATGCGGTCATCCCTGTTACTCCCTATGGAAAAGTAGAGATAACTAAATGTTTGTGTGTACTTGTTTCGGGTGAACTTGGGCTTTACTAGCATTTGGAATTGTAGTTATTTCCTACGCTATTTGCATTCGATTGATTTATTAGTTTTTTATTTTTATTTTCATGGTTGTGAAATTTATACTATTGGTTACTGCTCTCTGTTCATTTTTTTTAATCTATCCCTTTTTTAATGTTGATAAGAATGGGCGATATTACGTCTATTATCTTCGTTAGCCCTAATCGAGTATGTAGTATGTGGGATAATAAGCGAGCGTAGTATAACAGAAGCCTGCAAAAAGGAAATTTGTAATCTCCGTCTAAGCCCTGAAGTGCGTGTTTGAGGGATTTAATATTTACCTTATCTTTATTGCTTTGTTTAATTATTACTTTCATAGAATATCGTTATGTTAGATATTGTAGAGTCAAATGATTATAAGGCAAACTAAATTTATGGACTTGGACGCGCAGTAAATCTGAAATATTTTTTTTCTATTTTTTGTTTTAATATGTGAGTAAAATAAATGAAAACAACAAACAATGGTCTTCGATTTCGCATTCAGTTCGATAAGAGCAGCATTGGTCAACGTACGACGCGATAAATTGTGTCAACTGCTCCATTTCTTTGATAACTCAATGAAAGTTTTGAAATTACACATAAAAATATCACGATGTAGATAAAAATGTTCTTGTGTATGTCATGAACGTGAATATATTCTAATACTCATGGTCTTAATGATTAACATATCATTTATATTATATGTATTACCTCGTATATTTTGCAATAAATTTGTGATTCGTATGGAGTCGAAATCGCAACATGAATATTTCAACTCGTTTGATGCATACGCCTGTGCAAATAGTGAAGCAAACATTTGCTATTTCGAAACGACAGGCGTATTTGTGTTTTTATTTTCCAACATTGCATCTTTTCCTTTTTTGTTACACTTTTCCATACTCACGGTCTATGGGATTCACATTTACTGCATGTGCACCTCGCATTACTAATTTGATGTCGCTTGTATATATCAGTTCTCGCCTGGCACGATAACCGTTAGTTGTGTGGTAGCAACGGCAACGCTTACTGTTT
>NW_013525024.1:797621-800283 GCF_000836215.1 Papilio polytes | reverse complement strand
TGCCCCCTGGTCCGGGACCCTCGCGACAGCGCTCCCTCAAGGACCGTCTTAGAGACGGAATCACTGGACCCTTTCATTGGCAGTAAGTGTTTTAGTTATCTCTAGACTTTTCACTTTCAGATCTCGATGGCATCGTCTGCGTCACATGCCTATCTTATAGTCTCTTAGTTGCATGTTTGGAAAATCGCTTTACTGCAAAACCAATGCTTTTACTATTCTCTACATTCACTATTTTGGCAGTAACATTCAAAGCAGCCCTAATGTGCCGACATATTTTGGCTTTGTATTAAACCAGCTTATGGAGTGAATAGGCGACTTATGTAATATAAGCTTTGAGCGCGCATTTATTTCCACACTTTAATTACCAATGCTAATGTCCATATGCCGGGCATTCGATTTTAATTGCCGTGTCTTATTTGACAAACATGACGACAATGAAGCTGGCAGGCGGATCGTATAATTGTCTTCGAACACATAAGTACAGATATCGTTGTTTACGCACTCGTTCGTCGCTAAACATCGTAGTTACATCGATACGTTTTTAATAAACGAAACAACTTGTTTTCGATTATATGACTATTTCAATTAAAAAAACATTTTTCATTGAAATGGACTTGTCTAAATTATTTTTGTTTGTTTCTCAATAATTGTCGAAGTTTCTCTGTATGTGTAAGTTTCTCTGTATCTGTATTCTCTGTATCTGAAGTTTCACTGCGAGTTGATTTGTGATGATGAAGTATCGTGCTAGGTTTTATCATGAGAAGACATAACATTTAATGCACAAGTATTTGAAATAAATGCACTGACTGTGTACAGGCACAAGCTTTAATAGTTTAGTAATCATTTTATTTGCCGAACTACTAAATAACTCTCATTCTAGTGCAGTTATCTAAGGTATGTTTCAATATAATTTGTTAGTGGATAGAATTGGCATTGACGCAGAGCGGGGCTAGGCGGGCCGGGAACGTCGCCCCAGCCAGCGGGAATCCAATTTACCTCTGGAGCCGGCGCGCAATTTGTTCGAATGCAACTCAGATTAGCGCCTTGTTAGTCTGTGATTAAAATTCATTGCCCCTACTCTCGTGAATATGGCGCACGTCAAAAGTTTTATGCTTTAAATGTGATATTTGTATATTTTTTTACACACATATTTAATTAAATGAAGGAGGGTTCGTTTAAATAATACTGTATTTATTTTTATCTTTAAAAAATCTATTGCTATCCTTTTTATCAGGATTCATATGTAGCACACTATCATTATGAAATAAATCTGAAACAACTATTCTAATTTTATTAGCGTTATAATAAAAAAATTCAATGACAAAATTCAACTACATTACGAATGTATTTTAGAATTTTAACGCAAGGAAAAGTTTGCGCGCTATGTATTCTGTAGGAATCAGCAAAATAAATTGCGTCGATGTTTTCCGCTTCAAAGATTTATTAGACGCCTTTGACGTGACGCTCTCTGTCCAGCGGCTCTCAGAGCTACTAATTACGTTTGTACCATTGTAATGTTAAAAGCTTTAAGTAAAATGGTTGTCTAATTTATTAAATGGGAAAGATATTTTATAATTTACACTCCTTCATTAAAAAAAAACAAAAAATCAATTGATTAAACACGAAAAAGTGAATGAAATGTAACGAAACATAATCTTCAGAACTGATAAACCGGAAAAGTATACGTTAAACGGCATGTACACATGCACACATAGGCTTTTATTTATATTCCATAGCAATGAAAAAGATTGAAACAATTTATTGATTGTAAAAGATATCTATTAATCTAACTTACGATCTTTGAATTACATTTTAACTAGCTTTCGCACGCGACTCCGTCCGCGTAGAATAGAAAATAAAACAAAAGTGAGTAGCCTATGTGTTTTTCCACACTATCCTCTACATCTCTACAAAATTTCATCGAAATTAGGCTACATGCTCTAACAAACATCCATCCATCCATCTAAACTTTCGCATTAATAATATTAGTATGATGAATAGTATAATTAAAATAATATCGACTAATCGTATGCTTAACCCAAACATAACAATTACTATTTTGAAATCGTGTGCAGCATCGCGTCTCCGTTTATCACCTTGAAACATAGTTGAGGTGTGTTACTTTAACCCAGTACTTTATACCAATAACGCCCTTCAAACCTACAATATTATTACCTATTGTTATACTGACATAACTGCTTAACTTGCTAAGGATGTAGGTGTGATGTTCGTTACATCGTCACTCGTCTCGACATACTTCCGTGACCGAATATTACAATATATCAAAATTTAGTATTGGTTTCACAGTTTCCTTGACATAATCTCGTAAATCCACAAAGGTAACAAGCGTTACTGATAGATTTTCAAAGATTGTCACTATCTAGTCTTATACGGAACACTTCTTACCAACTAGTAGTAAGCAAATGTTTACGCAGTATTATCTCAAAGTAAAATTTACCTACCTTATCTTCTGCGCAACACTCGCAACATAAATGCAGTTAAATTTAAAGTTTATTCTCAGCTTTTTAAGTACCTTTTTTTTCTCGCTGGGAAAATGCATTTGCCCGTTACAAGGGGGCGGTATGTTGGACTCGCCGGCCGAGAAGGTGGAAAATGGCCGGAATACCCACTAAAAACCCAGCGGTGTTCCTTCTATCCGCCA
>NW_013525024.1:775089-797563 GCF_000836215.1 Papilio polytes | reverse complement strand
ATCGTAAAGATAGTATTCCATTTAACATGTAGCTAAGTTATTGCGTGATTGTGTCCTAGTATATTAATATTGAGAATCTCTCTTAGATGAACATGTGAAATACAAATTCTAGTCCACTATTTATACAACTCTAACAGAAAACGTTTTTCTGTTCCAATTTGGTGAGAGAGGTCGCTTCCAACGGTATCGTTACATAATTGCGTACACAGCTATATGTATACGATGGCTGGCATTAATCCGCTGCACCTCATGCTCCGGTGCCTTCGCTTGTGTTATGCAAGCAGACTGTAGCCGCCCTTGGCCGATATAAAATGTTTAGGAGACAGCGGCAGAGATCTGTGGGCCTGGGGAGGAGGGTGGATCGGCCTCTATTGTTCCCTTTGTCATCGTGTCCCGTATACTCGTTATACATGTACCATAATCACGCTGCGTTCTCATGATGAATACTTACCGGGCCTTTATAATAACGCTACCCCAACTTGATAAAACGTCAGACGGATTTTGACAAATGATTGATAAATTCTTATAACATTTTTCACTGAGATATAACGTGGTTTATTTGAAAGTTGTATTAGTGAAAAAATGCAAATACAATTTACCATTATCTCTTAATAAGGGTTGAAACAGTTAAGGATTTAATTTTTTAAATTATGGACAAATTAACTGTTGACCTAATGATAACAATATACTCTTGATAGAGGCGATAGCGCTTAATTTATGTACTTTTAATTATTTTCGTTCATTTATAAACTTAATATTAAATTGAAACTCCTAAGCGTCCTGAATTCAAGTTACACACTTAAACTTGCTTAAAGTAAAACAATTGGAGTTCGTGACTGCCATTATACTCCATTTGGTTATTATCTGAACTTCACGAAGTAAGAGTAAGTGAGGACGATAACGAAAGTCGGTCGCCTCAGTAATAGCTGGCACTGGAAAAGTGCGCAACTTTGCCGGAAAACTTTATGACTTACTTACTGACCTTACTTCCTCTTTCCTTAATGTTAGCATACTTGAAGAGGATATGAAGGCTTCTTTATCTTGATATCGTCATCATTTGATTAGGCAGTTAAGATTTTGCAGCAGCAATTGTTATTGTCATTGTTAAAGATAAAAACGCAGATCGTACACTTTATGAGTATGGAAACCGCTTAGAAAGTCAGATTTCATATGTATAAGCGTTAATATAACAACGAGACTAGGAATATTTGCGTACAAATATCAACCGCAATAATATAGAGAATGTATCGCAATATGAAACCAGTCTCCGCTATATTAAAACGCCACGTGTTTTAATATATCCAGTACCGCGTAAAATGAAGTGTATTTACTTTGTTGCATGCCAGCATTCAGATTTTAGATGAACAACGGTTTATCGTGTACTTTATTTATTTACGAAAGATGAACGAAATAATAAGATACGAGGAATCAAATCCTGTCTAAAGATTATTAATGATGTCTTAAAGACGATACGACGGCAGAGAAGTTAAAAACTACTGATATTCCATTTTCTCTTATATTGACTGTCTTTAGTTTTGTTTGTTTGCATTGTTTTAATCTCAAGTCTTCACACTATGACAAATTTATCTTATTAGAAACTCCATTAACGTATCCCTAGAGTAATTTACTTTTGAATAAATGATGCAACTAGTACGTGGACTTATCTATTCAACATTTTATTCGCCAATTTTAATAAAACAACTTAGTCTATCTAGTTCTAATTTGTAGAAATTCTTTATCGGCTATGAGGTGTTTTTGATACGACAATAAAATATGATTACCCGTGTTGCTAACGAATTGTATCTAATTGTGATAACGGGCAAGTCTCGTTGCCGTCAAATCTACGTCATGGTGTTGCATACATCAGGTCATAAAAGCTGTTGTCCCTACTAATGAGTTTACAATTGGCCAGTGAGTTAGGGAGTTCGATGGCTTTAAATGGATTAATAATATTAACAAATATTGCAAGGAGTTTATCTGGGCCAGTAAATTTAGCTATCTTGGTTAGCTCTCTTAGGTCAAACTGTTATTATCACAGTACTAATCTTTGACTTCCTATTTTCTAAGAAGAGAAACCCCTTTGTTTATCTGGCTATCTTTTTTACAAGATATTCTATCTGCATTTACTGCGTCGTTATTAAAATATTATCTTGTATCTCACGTTTGTTTGACACTTTAACACTGTTTCATCCATTGTTACGAAATTGATTACTGTTCTTGTGTTCCTTTTGCGACAGATCGAAGACTCGTGAAAACATCTCTCACGGATAAAGTAACAATGAGAATGTAGACGGAACAACGATCGAATTCAATAACTTGCAAGTAAATTGCGGTGCCATATTCCAACTGCGTATCGTTTAGTTTGTTATTCTTTGTGAAGACAATTTATGTTTATGTGTAAGGAAATACCGTTAAATGGTTTTTATATCTTCGTATTTTGTATATTTATTTAAATAATTAAGGCGAGAAATATCAATAGCAGTATGCGGAGTTTCTTACTCTGTTTTTTATTTCACAATTTAATTCGTTAAGATTTTTCTGCGAATTATGTTAGAAGCCTTATGTTGTGTTGATGGCATTCATTTGATGCTATAAATACATGTGTAGTGATGTGAGAGACACAATGCGTGGTGCGGTGTTTGTCGAGGGCTGGTAAGCGAGCGTGCGCGCAGAACACGAGGCCATAGAGCTAGTCGTGCTGTCACGCTCACAGCTCAATAGCCCGCATTGTGCCCGCACCATCTTGCTCGAATTGATTTCACACACTCACCATTGTTGCTACAATATCTATTTTCCCTTTTCCATATTACCATGTCAATCGATGGCTTATTTAAACAGTGAAAGCAGCGCTTCTCAAACTTTTTGGTTCTTCTATTTTTATTAAATACTCTTTATTATCGTGTTGTCTTCATGAAATTAGACTAAAGATCAGGATTTGTAGGATTGAGTCAGACTGTGGAAAGTATGAGGAAATCAGTGCTAAATCAATTGCGATTACGCAGATTGTTTGTTATCGTGTTTTCCTTTAGATTTCTCTACGATGAATTTATCATTACGGAGAAGTTCTATTATATGTCTTGACATATCTAGGTTTGTTTGAATGAGACATTATGAAATAATATTTATTATTATGACTATGTTATAAAATGTTAATCTCAATAACATTCACTCTGTACTCATAGAAAGCAAAGTATAATGGTAAGCAATTTTGAAAGTGTTTGGAATCTGTCAACTTTCTGTCTGTTATGAAAGCCTTTGTTTTATATTTCTTAAATGTGGCAGCAACTGCGCACTTGTCCTTTCAGAGATAAGAGCCGTTGAAGTGAGATAGTAGGAGGCGAGCCTCCGGCCGTTTGCCTGCGCCATCAACTGTCTTTCCGTTTAATATGTAAAGAAACCCGGATAAGATATCTCAGCTCTAAAGACAGTCAAAACATTCCATCACCTGTTTCAAGACGAAATACTTCTTGTGCAAATATTTTGATACATCATGCTCTCATATGTTATTTTTAAATTCTGTACAAAGTTGCCTCTTGAATCACTCAATTAAATGCTGAAATTTTTAGTCTGGAAATTGTATAACGCGTTTCTATGTTTAAATTAATGTCTAGATATCTAAATAGTTATAAATCATAATGAATGTTTTAAGTAAGTGTAGGAAGTACTTTCAATTATCAGTTTAATTAATCTTAATACAATGCACGTAGTTCGTGAAGAGGTTTTCGAGTGGGAATAAGCCCGTTATCAGTTTCGATGTGTTTATTTTCGATAGTTATTACGAACTTGATCCTTTATTCCATTAAGCGGTTGAAACTCAACCCTTTATTTGTATACTCATGTAAACTATGACCTCCATAAATTATATTAAGTTTATAAACTTTTTGTATTATGAAATTTGGGTCGTCTGCTGCTTAGCAGAGATGCTTGAACGAAATCAAAATGTTGCAATGCAGTACAGAACAACGTGGATGTGATATAGGGTCAATAACCATAAAATCATTATCAATAGTGATCAGTCACTTAGTGTGCTTAATATGTCATCGGAGGTTTCTGCCTTTGTTGACATTCCGTTAAGAGCAATGTCCTGTGTGATCTTCTTTCCCAGTTTTTACTTTTCAAATTTTTACGATGTAAAATTAGCCTTTAACACAAAACACAATGATGGATTGAATTTATCTTGAGAACGTCAATAGCTAAAGCGGTACACTCGCGAACATCCGAGATGCACTTTAACAAGCATCCGTTGCCCTCGAGAGTTGCGTTTGGGCAATTGAAGATGCCCGTGTACAGGAGTGGTGTAATTGAATGATTGGCGGCGGCGCCAGCTGGACACCTCTCGAAGTGACGTTGCGCAGGATCACATCCGCTTCTACAGTTGTTAGACGTTTGACGGGTCCCAGAGTATCCCGTAACATTCGCATTAACTAACCGCGCTTACGTCACGCTCGAGAATGCAACGCTATTAACGATGGAAAACTTCATAAACTGTCTGTTGTAATGTTCTGTTTACTTCTGAAGAACGTTTGTGTTTTGTATCGCCTGGTAAAAAATACCAGCGAAGGATTAAGAGTTACATATTCTTCGTTACTCTCATATTGAGAAAGCTATTTTTTAAACTCTAACCATGTTTGGTTTAATGTGCTAGTTGTACCCTTTACTAAGTCCTTTGCGTGCATTTCAACCCCCGCAGCATGCAGTCCACTAATACTTTGTCGGCTATCGTATTTATTTTTCCTGTCACGAAATGCCGAAAATATGTTGTTGATTTTAGACCAAAGCGCTCGTTTGATGTTTTTAGATAAACATATTACAAATTAAGTTTATTTTATTGCAGAAGTTATGGATTGTAAAAAATGTAAATAGAACATAAATATTTTGCAGTCCGTGGCAATGCTAACAGAATAACACATTCTGAGAGATATCAATTTTCTCTTTTAAATCAGTACATTTAATTTTATATATGTTAAGGTAAAACTTCTTTATTGATTATCAATTTTATGATTAAAAATGTTTGATGAGAATTCTGATAATAAGTGTTATCAGTCGATAAGTAAATTTTTCGACAGTCTTAGTTTTTACGCCGATAAAACATTGTTGCTTTCTGTGTTTGTGAAGTTTTGTGAATAATAAATATGTAACATTAATTATTGTGTGGAATGAGTTTCTTTTTATTGTTCTGGTGAGTGATGCTTAAAATGTATTAATTGAGACGTTCTTTCACGGTTTAAATTTGCTTGTAAAGGTGTAATTTGTATTATAATATGATCTTGACTGGACTGATTGATTTTAGATAATTAGACTTGCAATATGTTTAAGTCTATTGTGTCTATTTAAAGGTGACAAATTTATCATCATGTACTAAATGACGACGTAAAATTCAGATTGTATGAAGTAAGTTTTAAAAAATGGTTTGGGAAACGTTCAGTCGAACAGGTTTATTTCCTACCCATTTTGACGAAATATCAAATGATTTATATTGCAATGAAGTCGAAAATATAATACACAACAATAACAAAATACGTCCTTTTAAATTTACAACTCTTGTGTTGAGAATTTGCTGTTCGTGATATGATCTTAAGTGGGAATCGAATTTAATTCTTTGGTTATACATGTTTCTTTATAGCTCCGCGCAAGTTGTAAAGTAACCCGAGGACAAGTTAATGCGTTTGTGGTGAGATGCAACTTGAGGTGGATGACGAAGAAGACGATATTTGGAGTACCGAAATCGAGTGAGTACTCGATTTACACGTATTCGAATATTTGTTATAGTTTATAGTTTATACCAGATCACTCGTTCGCAATTATATTTGTAGACGTATTATCCTCTTTTATAAGTTATATTTTTTTATCTTTAACTAACATCAGTCAATGTTGATAATAATTACTTATTTGGTTTATCAATGATTATTGCAACAAATCGATTTGTGGACATTTTATCTTTTAATTAATTTAAAAATGGTCGACGTCCATATTGTACTAATGTATTTTTTTTCATCTGTGACGTAGATGATTAGATTTACTAGTTAGTTATGTGATTTTTTTTTCATTACGATCAGTTATAAAAATATAGTTAGTTCTATTCCGACGACATTTCACTGGAAGTTAGCTTGCAGTTTATTGTTTTAAAACGCTCGCCGACCTTCCGCTGCCCTCTTGTATCGACCGGCGCTTCCCACGACTCTCCGGATCCCACTTGTATCATACTAGTTTCACACGAGGGCAAGGCACACTTATTGCCGTATTGCAGTATTACTATAGAGCTACTACAGAGCAGTACCGCTCTGTCTTGTACTTTGCCTCACAGTTCCTGCCCTCGTGCGAACTTAGCTTCAGCTCAAACACAACACAGTGATAATGTGTAATAATATAACATTTATCACGTTTCTCGGAAGCCATGTTTACCATCACAAGGAGCAAACCTATCAAGATAAGGGTGATTGTTTTATACGAGGCGGCCTGTCGTCGCTCGAGGACTAGATACGCTTATGTTTGTTATTCTTGTTATGATCTGAAGATATCGCCGGTCTCTTGTTACATATTAACATTTTTTGCGTTTTAATATTCAACATTATATTGAGTATACTACAGAAGAAAGTAAATATTCTATATAGAATTTGGTAATGCCTGTCGATTATGTTCATTTTAATTTTTAATTTAGCACGTCGATATAGATGTACAAATAATTGATGTATTGATGTCAATATAATACGCGAATGAGTGATCTTTGCATTTTAGAAATATTGTAAAATAGTTACATATATAAAATTTGCAGTGACTTAGAACTGATGACGCCGCCCATCACGCCTCAGCCCTCGCCGGCGTGGCAGCGACGCTTCTCCACATTGGCGTATGTTGACTGTTATATTTTAATATGTTAAATTTAAATGTCATAAAACTTTAATTGATACTTGCTTTTTAACTTTTTACCCTTAATTTTCCTTAACGTACCTAATAAAATGTTATTTTCGTTAGCATGAAGAAACTAAGTTATCGTGCGTTGTGTACTTATACTAAGAGTCGTTAAATGGTTAAGCAGTTCCTTAGCGCCGATTTAGTTAGCTAAGTCTTTAATAATGCTCATTTAACATCTCTGTGTATGGCTGCTGGTTGTCTGATAGTGTATTATCTCTTCTAGTAATCAACATATTTTCTAGTTCTAGTAAATGTTTTAAGATATCAAATATAACAAACCTGCATCTTGTTTTCGTTTACTTGTTAAATGATTTGGTAGCTTTGAAGGTGCTGTCAAAAAATAACGCAAAAGTGTTACATGGCCCATAAGCGATGTACTTGACTGCTACCGAGATGCCGATACAGCTGTTTTCTGACGTTTTGACACATTGATAAATACGTTTTGACTGAAGCAATACCTTTTTATTGCCTCAGCGATCCTGAGGTCCGAAATGATTGCACTTCGTTTAAAGGTCACTATTAAACACGCTATCCGCCTTGCCGGTTAAAGTTTATAGCTGCTATAATTTTCATGTTGCGCTTTACATTTGTAATAAAACGTGTTTCATAAATACTACCTATTTATTTAAACTGTACGTCTACGAAATTAATGATCCGTTAACATTGAAATCGGTATAAAATATTAATATGTTTTGTTGACAAAACAATTGTAAATTCAATAATTTGATCTTGTACGTGTTGTATTTGTACTAAGATAATTTTCTCCTACCGGGCTTTTAGTAACTTCCTAGCTCGCACTGGTATTCGATGTAATATTAATAAAATAAGAAAACTTTAACATTGTGTGAAGTACTGTATTCAGTGTAAAATAATATTCATGCTCTCTGTAACACTTCCTGAAGTACAAAGAGCAATTTTTAAACTAAATATTAATGGTTATGAAGTCTCGTTGTTTTTGTTTCGCGTAAAGAAAATATGAAAGAATCAGTTAACCTAAATATTTTTCAAGGTGAGGAACTAAATCCCGTTATCGACTTTGTAACTGTGATTACATGTGACTTACACGTAAGTTAATTATGCAGATCTTGTTCTTTATCTAATTAATACTTGAAGTATTTTAAGATACTTTATAAAAGGAATATAACCATTTTAAGAAGCTAGCTGGTGTACTGGTTGCTTTTTGTATAACGGTTTCTTTAATAATTATTAAATTGAAATAAACATTATTAAAATCCAGTTGAATGCAATATTTTGAATTAAGTAAAATAAAAAAATTAAGATTTAGCAACGTTAAGGCAAAATTATAATGAATCTATTTATTTTTTAATTTTACTGAATATATACATATGTATATATATGTAAGATTTGTTTACATTATTTATCTTTGTAAATGTACGCATATAAAGTAATGCATATTTGCTTGTGGTATTTCTGTATTTCAGTATGTTTATTAACATATACACATCTGTCCTTTCCGTCACGTGTTTTATCTGCCAGTAATATCTCGTATGTATCGCGTTTCTAATTATAAACGAAATTCAAATTGAATGCATCATTTGGAAGTCGTAACTGGTGGAATGCTTTTGACGTACCTTTACGATGATTGCAATTTTCGGTAGTTAATATTCTGAAAGCTCCACAGAAAGGAAATCCTGTTTTGAGATAAATTAATGTTCGTACAAAAATAGAGTATTCGAATGTAATTTGAAATTAGTCCTGACTTGTCTGTTGGGCATTACATTTCCAGAATGTAGTATTTTTTGTTATGTTGGTTTCGTTTTTTAAATCAAGTTTGAACAATAATAATCTTCGCAGAGTTACTGCACGATTATTATCATGGTTGAAATATTAGTTACACGATACGGTCGGCACACCTCTTTACAATCATTTATCAAAGAATGCTTGCCTATTTCGCGCTGCCTTAAAGTAGTCAGTACCGAAAAGGTCAAGTACATGTGCGTATATGGTCATCGGTTGCGGAACTTTGGATATTGCCTTTGATTTGAACGTCACATATCTACGACTTCACTAATATTTCCTTAACATTCTTCGTACGTTCGTTTTTATTACAATTTATTTAAAACGCTTCTTAACACGCTTGTTCATTTGGCACAAACGTTGCATTAAAATAAATTTAATTAATATACACGTGTTCAAATGAGTTTTCATTTGTATTTAAAATAGAAATTCTTATCAAAATCGATGTACTTTTTCAATGATTTTGTTATAGAAGTGGATCTTAAAAGTTGAAAACATGTTAATATTCGTAATTATCGAGTGTAATTATACAAACAACTATTGACCTTTTTGAGTTTCGGCCAAAATGCTTCGAGTTGTGATGAGCGCCGTCGACACTTCGCACTAATTAGGGAGCGGGCATAACGTAATCCGCGATAAATCCGCGCCCCACTATTCTATGGCTCCGTACCAAAAATCTCCGCAGCTTGTACTTATAACGAATGTTTGTTTTTGTGCTATAAAACGTCTCATAATAGCCACCAATTGTCACTTCGTCATGTTTAACTCGGACAATGAAAATTGTTGATCCAAAAATTGAAAATACGAAGAGAAATGTATTAACAACGATAATTTATAAACCTACAGTTGGATAAACAACCTTTTTAAGACGTCAACAAACGAGTCATGAATGTCTTGCTTTCATGTTTGAAGATCAAATTTGCAACATTTCCTTGTCTTTTATAAACGTTATAATCATTGAGTTCTATTTAGTGTACGATCGCTGCAGTGTAGCGACCTCAATCACTCGATGTTTTAGTTACATTCTCGGTACCGTTGCAAACACTTTCATTCTATGGTACGTACCGACCTACCGTTACTCATTCTGTGACGGGCGTCAACTTTTGTCTGTGACGTGATGCCTACACGTTTTACATCTTACGTTCTTACTGGAGACGAGGAAATCCCGCACTTTGATGCAGCCTGTTTCAAGGAAATATGAGTTTAAAATATTCATATGATTCATTGTAAGGCTTAGAACGGGAATACCGTTTTAATCAAGATAATGTTACAATTCCAATCATTTGAGGCGCTAACAACAAAGACAAAGGAATTTCCTTTGTTTATAGAGAGTGTCAGATGTGTACTTATTAACGTCATTTTGTTTTGCAATTGAATATTATGTCTAGACTATTTTTACGCTAAGAAATGCCATACTTATCTTTATAAGAGTGGTTTACACCGACTAAAACCACGCGGTGGTCACGCATACTTAAAATTTTTTAATACCGAAATTGTTTGAACGCATGATTTATTTCTTCGTAACTCAACAGAGGAAGAAAACGAAGCAAAAAGATCAAGCGTGACGAGTTTAAAACGATGCTTTGATTCAGTGACGCCAATAAATGTCTGAATACATGAATGAATTAAATGAACTTACATCACAATGATCAGGAGAAATGTCAAGATCATGCAAAAAGGGCATGCGTTGTGTAATGCAATTGACTGGTTACAGCCGAAGCTCACAATATTAAGGGCCAACTTCACTGTAATGCATTTCCACACGAGGGCAACAAGCAGAGCAGTGGACAGTGCAGTATTGCTATAGTTTAAATGCACACTAAATGTCAAAATTGTACTGCTGCTTTTTCGTCTGTGTTTAAACAATAGCAGTACTGTTGTATTCTATTGTACTGTCCTAGTGTGAAAGAGGTGAAAGTTTAATAAAGCGAGACGAATATGGAAGGCGACGTTTAATAATAATAATCTTCGTGGTAACATCGGCGGATCACAGCGACGATAAACATGCGGCAGCACGACATAATAACAACCTTCACGGTTTATGGGGTACATCGTTTAATATTTAATTAATATTTCATTATGTCATCTTTCTTAACATAAATTTAAATAATCTATTATACCATATAACTGTATTTCTTTTATTTATGGGACATATAAAAATTAATTAAAAGGCGGATTCCGAAAGATAGGCAACAATACATTTCCAGTTTCTTTAGTGTGGATGTTCATGGTGACATGTTGGCTTTGAGGTCCAAAACTCGATTATAACAAAAAGCAGCCTTACGTCCTTGCTTCGCTATTTGTATTGGCGACACATAAAGATGTGGCGTCCCAGCGGAATCCATTATTCATATCCAGTGATGCATACAGTTGCACTAAAGCGATTACATCGACGTTAATTGATAAATGCTATTATTGATAATAGAAGCGGTACATTAGGATTAGGAGTCGCAAAGTTATTAGGATTATGCCTCATACGAATATCGTCGTCACCGGATATTGCAATAATGCAAAGATAGTCCGAAATTACGACATTAAAGCAGATACCGAAAGCAGTATGAAGCGTATTCTAAAACACGGTTTTCAAACAGAAATTGCCTTAGTAAAGAAGAATAAAATACTTCTTAACGTGAATATTTGGGAAAAAGATACATATGCAATTAGCGCCAGTGATTTAGCATGGTCCTAGCACGCCTTTCGTATTATAGAAATCTTGGTGGAAATTACTCACTTTGGCCTATTGTAGATTGAAAAAATTATTAAAGCAAGCGGAATCGGATAGTGCTGATCAAAATCTGTTTAATTGACCTAACAGTCCATGAATATATTCAAGAGCACCGAAGTGTCTTTACAAATTACTATTATTAGGATTGTTGTAATTATTAGATTACCTATTTTTTGTTTCATGTTTTAGGTGAACTATAAGCCACTATTTTAGTGCAATAAGTTGTATAATAATGTTTAACTTTGATCACGTAGTTGATTTATTTGGCCTACTTCGTGTGTAAGAATTATTTGATAATCAAGAGCACCTACTTATGCCCATGGCCGCATTGTTCTTTATCTATAATTCATAGACAATCTCATTGTTGAATCGATAGCTCGTTACCGATCGTATACATCGTGAGCGGAATAAAAAAGTCAATAATTCTGTTTCCGTATTTAAATAGGATCAAAATTAACCGTTTGTTTTTAATTTCTCCAATGTCATCGTATAGTGACATTCATAGTGCAGTTGTTTTGTTTTGGATGTCCTGATCACCATACTAGTTAGTATTGTAGTTAGGATTAAGGCAACTATTGCAAATATAAGTAATTCTGGAACTGAATTCCTTGAAATTTATAAAGAAAATGGTTGTAGCATTACAGGAAATAAAATGTAAAACAAATGTGGCACACAGATTAGTTACTAACTACAATGTTGCGTGTTTCCGATGCCTTATTCTTATAATTCTGGATTTAATAACAAAATTAGTTACTTGGTTTTTTTAATGACGATAGTTTACGAAATTTGTTTAAAATGTTTAGACCTTTCAGAAACTTGATTTTTTTCGTATCGTAACGTGCACGAAAACGCTGTTTGATTGCATTTTGCACTTTTGATTGCCGTTGACCGATGGTTTCACACGTTTTGTTTTGTTTTCTTATTCTTTTACGTAGGTGTTGTTATGAAATAATGCAAATATTAATACTGAGTAGGCATTATATACTCGACGGGTCTGATTCTAGCACAGTAGCACTTTATTTGTGCCACCTACATTAATGGAGGCTGACGTTTGAATACAATGCCGACGCGACGCGCGTAGGTGTTTTAGCAAAGTTACGGAGTTTATTTCCGTTCCGTCTTTGTTACTTGGAATGCTTTTGAAATACATTTTTACTAATTACTTTTTCATACAACCTTTATTTAACTTTCAACGGCATCTTACTAAAAAAATATTTTTCAAAGTAAAAAAGTATTGAAATAGTGGTATCATTACTTTTGTTACACAATTGATTATGAAAGTTGCAAATTTAATCTTCTTTGTTTGTGAGTCATGAAATAGCGCGCGAGTAGATGCAGGGTATCTGATGATTCATGTAGGCAATGAAGGGGTGAGTTTCAGATAATGATATGAGGTGAGTGGTGCGCACTCGGCCCCACCACGGCGGCGGCGGCTGCGGCGGCGAGCGCGCTCAGTCAGTAGCCAGCACCGCGGCGCGCGCCACGCCCGCACGCAACGCGCACGCGCATCTCAGTGAAAGTCGCACGCGCACACTACGCGTTCTTCGATTCGTGCGTTCTTCTTCGTCTAGTTATTTTGTTTGTTTCGTTGCGCCAGTGCAACGGGTCGGGGAAAGGAGGTCGTCGACGGTCGTTGCGCGGCCGCAGCCCGTAAGAACGCCGTGCTTTGTGTTTACGACGAAACCGAATCCAGTATTTGTGTGGCAATACCCTTTACGTGTGTGCAGCACGTAGGAAACGATCGATGATGTTCTTCTCAGTGTTCCTAGTATAGTTTTTGCATCGATAATAAAACCGATAGTATATGATGCAACTCCACTATTGTTTATATGATTGTTTTACCGTTAGACGTTATTATAATCGTTATTTTCTAAACTACCTTCATTTTTAATTGCGTTAATTGTTTGATCTGTATTAATCATCCGAACTAATTGCTCATTGCATTTGCCTGAGCCGCTACGGATGTCTACGGAATCCGTAGAAGCAATGCAAATCTACAGTATGTTTGCTACAGATTCATTTAAATATAATTTACTACAATTGTAACCGTGATATTTTTGCGAAATAGGTTACAAAATGCAACTATAAGTTAAGTAACGTTAAAGCACTTACGCAGCAATGTTAGTTCGCTCGTGCGTTTTCAAATGAACATGCAACTATTTGATAAAATGCATAAATAAGCTAAAGTAGTAAATGCGACCTAACATAAAATTCTTTAAGACAATTAGAATGTCTTTAGGTTTTTTTTACAGCTAGTATTCATTATTTTTGCCGTTTTTTTTTTCAATTCATTTACTTTGTTCTTCCATAGACAATGTTTTTAACAAGGTTTCATAGGTTAAAAATGTAAACGCATCTACTCCGAACCGTATTACGCACGCTTTATGCATCGAATTAACGAAGACGAGGCCATATTCATTCACTTTTGTGATTTCTTAACTTAGCACCTCGATTGTGGTTATTTGAGTTCGCCTTTAACTCGTGTCCACATTTGAAATATTCATAAACTCAACAAAACCTAATATATCTACATACTGTTTAAAACTCTAAACTTTTAATAGAAAATTATTTTCTCATTCAGCACGGTTTTTCCTCGTAACAGTCAATCTGCAATTAACTGCAATTCCGTTAGTATTACGGATGTCCATGGACGTCGATGATCACATCGAAGTCCCCTTAGCTTTCGGATACCCCCTTCTCTTATAAAAAAAATAGATAAGCTGATGGTTGCGTTTTTTAAAAAAGTCAAGTTCATTTTACACAAAATTCAACCTCGCGACGAATGCCAAAAGGCGCAGTTTCTCTTTTTTGCTATCGAAACGTAAATCTAAACTTTTTCTTTTATTAACTTAACGCCGTTTTATTAATGAAGGTGATTAATATGCTGCATTCATGCAAATAACTATGTAATTTTTTTTTATTTAAATAATTTGTCTTACAATAATTCATATTGTTAGGATAAAATTATATGCAATTAATAAGACAGTAAAATAAATAAAAATAAAGCTATTGTAAACCAATATTTTTGCAACAGTTTTTTGTCGATGGATTAAAAAAGTTCAACGTTTACCTAATATTATACACACAATAGGTAAAACAATAAAAAAAAACGTGATCGAATTTGTTGGAAGTAAATTTTTTGTCATTGAACTAGACTTTAATCCATTTTAGCTTTCGAAATAAATACAAGTTATTTTTATCTCAAACTACTCTTATAAAAATAGTCAACTGCTATGTTTAAAAGGAACATATCAACTGGTATTGCGTATCCAAAAATGTATGCATGTTAGTAAAAAAATCGTTTGTTAAGAAATTTATGAATTGAAAATATAACGAAAGTTTAGATAGAGACGAAATGATTTAGGTTTTAAATGAAATGAGTAATTTATTGCGGTAGCTTCGTGAATCCGGTGTCACTAAAAGTGTTTTGATTGCTGTCGGTCTTATGCAAGTCGGCGCAAGTCGCGCCACGACATCGGATACGACCCACATTCCTTCAATAAGAGTTTAACATAAACACCGTACTTGTATTTATACTTACTATCGAGTCTAGTTCAATTATTTTTATAAATACCATTAATTTTTCAATATGATTTGAGGCAAATTTTAGGCAATTTATGTCGAACTAGCTTTCGCCCGCGACTCCGTCCGCATGGCATTAAAAAACAAAAGTAAATAGCCTATGTGTTCTTCCAGACTATCCTCTACATCTATGCCAAATTTCATTGAAATCCGTTCAGCCGTTTAGGCTACAAACTCTAACAAACATCCATCTATCCATCCATCCATCCATCTAAACTTTCACATTTATAATATTAGTATAAAGTATGATTAGTATGATAATAAAATAATTTTATAGGTTTAAAACTTACTACATGTGCACAGTTTTAACTGAACAATCGAACAATACAGTAAATATTGACGTTAGTTAATAAGTTTTCCAGTTTAGTGTACATGCGTCATTTTAACTAGCAGCTTTAGATATTAGCGACGCATTTAAAATTAATTACGGCAATGTCTTTTGTTAATGATTCAAATCATAGTGTTACGTCTGTCAAGACATTTTTATCTCATTATTGCAGCCTAATGTCATAGTTACAATGTGTCTAACAAGCGTTAGTTTCACTCGATTCATTTAGCAAGGCTGATCAAGTCGCAACCAGAAGTGCATATCTACAAGGTTATGTTTGAAATCTCAATATTGTCAGTAGCTTATAGTATTAGGGCAGCTTTCTTGTTTCTGCGATGCCATGTTATATTTAGACTTATTACGCTGTAGGAAATGTTGCACTTACTTTCTGTTACGGATCTTGACAAAGGCAAACAGGTTAAAACACCCCTACTTTTAATCTCGCGGCAAATAAATAACATCTTTTAGTCGGATGATCAAGTAGTATGAGTATGTATCGAAGTGTGCACAGAATACCGTTTTAGTGTGTATTTATGTGGACAACCCAACCCGATTAAACTATCAGCGGATAAAAAGTCTATAAGGAAACTGCAGGATCTAAATATTTTCGTTACTTTCCACGATCGATACACTTTTTGTATTTCAATAATAATTATGTTCGATTATTCGGAACGTAATAAAATAAAAATAGCACGTGATAAGTGTATGTATTCTCGAAATGTGTTTCATGATTGATTCGTAATTTATATTTTCAAATACTATTCGTAGCGATTAAGAATTTTTAATAGCTCCAAAGATATAAATAAATGGAGTGTGACGACGCAATATTCAAGAATCATACGAAATTAGGTCGTCGCGGCGAGAGCGCGGTCTCGTCAAATATTTATAAACGGATATTGCAAATTTGGGAATATTCCCAAATAGCTTTTCAAGATTGCCCGGCTACAAATGCATGTACACCTTTGCATATCTTAATGAAGAGCCATTGACCTATACTTTTGCTATTGATAAAAATACTGTTGCACAATATTCTTCACAAATTTGTAAGAAGGAATCCAAAAAGTACAATTTTCTAAAGTATGTTTTACTCGTAGATGACAAAAATGTAATGTACATTTTATAGGTACGTATAAAATAGATCGATCGACATCATTAAACAATAGTTTGTGACAAACTATCAGAATCGTATTACCGTTTCGTCACCAAGATTGCCGTTATAATGACGTCATCAACTAGTACAGTGAACGCAATGTTACTTTGATCTATATTATTTGAACCGTTAGTTTTATCTGAAAAAACATTGATGTCGATTTTAAATTTACTATCTTATATTCCTTATTCACTCGTATGTGATCTGTTTCTGTTGTTGGACCACTTACCCTCCTTAATGTCAGCCGTTTTGATGACTTTTGTTCGATGTTTTCTCCCAATTTCGGAAGCCAATAATCTTTCAACAAGAATTAATGTTGATCGTATCCAATAGCTTAGGGAACTTATTTCACGTTATTACATCTGATACTACGCACACATTAAGTACCGAAGGTCAATAAAATACAATTTCCGTGCTACAGTTTAAATGCTTTTGTTTACGTCTTCTTAATTCTTCGTTTTAAAAGTAATTAAGGCAGTACTTGTTCCGAGTATAATTGAATTAGTCCGATGTTTTCTTTGTCCGTTCTCTATTTACAAGTAAACAATTAATCTGTATGCAGGGCGAAGGCTTCTGTTATACCGTCTCATTAAATATGCGTTTCTGTTCGTCTACAGCCATTGTCTCAACATGTTAATGTGTCATTTTGTTTCTGGTCTTCTATACGATTTGTTCCCGATGTGATCTGTCTATTTGTTCGACGCAATATATTTGCTACTGATGCAATATACTCCTACAGAGGCGGTGCAAGGGTTAACCATGCATTACTGCTTTTGCAATAATCTGAACCACTTTTAACCTTTTCAATGAAATGTTTTGCACACTTATTATGACGTAATTTTTTACTTGTGCAAATGTTTCAAAACATTTAAGATTAATTGGAAAATAACAAAATAAATTATGGTTCATTAAAGTGTTAAAATATCATTTTAATTCAATTTTTAACCATTCTCTCTAGTATTTTTTAAATGTTAATTATGTTTATTTGTTTACTCCAAAATTTAATTTTAATTAAATCCAAAATCAAAGGATCGAATTATATTTTCACGATCCCATTATGAACACTCTCTCGTTATATTTCGAGTTTATCAAGAATTTTACGAATAACGCCTTTAATTTATCGTGAAAATTATAATACGTGTTATTAACTGTCGCTGTACATTTCTTTGAGGCGGTGAACTTAAGCGTGTTAATACTTGTCACCTGTTTCCGTTATAATTCATTTTGCATATCGTCGTTGCATTAATATTTTTCTAAATTGTTTCTTTTTTAAATTTGGTATTTTATGTTTTGCAATGCATTGCTGTGACGTTTCACCGTATTAACTAGTATTGTTCAACGATAACTCTTTCTCTTTCGTTTTCCTTGAAAAAAAATCAAAATTAATAATGTTGTTCTTAGATAATTGTTATATTCAATTTACGACAAGAGCTAATATTGAGGTATAGAAATCCGTTTCTTTTAAAGTTTGATTGACTAAATAACAAAAAATTTCTTTCTGAATTATAACAGTAAGAAATCTCATGTTTTAATACATTATGTGATAAATAAATTAATTAAATGTGTTTGCTCAAGGCGCGGTGCAGGTTCTAGGGCATTAGCGTATTAAGGCGGGTTCACATTTGCGGGCAACTAACCGTGCCCTATCATACTCGAGGCATAATTGCCGTGAAACGAACACTTTCAGAGGTTGTTGTTTGTCTATAAATGTTGCTCCACATAACACAGTCCCGGTTACCTGTATTCTAATGCACTAGATTCAGAGTTCGACTATATTTGCTTAAGGATTTTAACGTTGATAATTTTTTTTTGTTTATTCTGAGCTTTCATTTATTTTAGGCTACTGTGACATAGTAAATATGCAGATTGTTTGTATTTAAATATTTGGTTTTCTTATCATATGTATAAAATATTTAAAATAGCTTTTTATTATCTAACGTTTAAAGTACAAGCTACTAATTAATGAAGTGTTAAGGCGTATTTACTCGTTAACGTACGGAAGAGAGAGTTGGGTGTGGCAGAGAAGCATTCGAGTTATATCCGGTAAAGAAAAATAAATTTTGTAATATTGGAAAAAAAATGCAATACTTTATTCTGGGATTCCCAGAAGCAATTTCGATCAGATTGATAGTCCGGTCACAAGAGTTTGTGTATTTTCCTTTATTTTCGATTTAAGTAAAATAAAATCACTGATGTCCTATAGTCTTTAGGTTTTGAATTCGTAAAAGAAATATGCAATCTAAGTAGTACACGTATTACATCCATTATATCACAAACAGTATTAAACGTAAGCCTCCGGTCTTTATTGTTTTCGCATCCATTGTCTACCTTTAATCACTTTAAGTGTACTTTTATATATTCGTATACAGAACGAAATACCTTACATTAAACTCACGTTCCGCGTATTCAATAGTCATTAATCCCGGGTATAAAAATTTCCACAGCGAAGCCTTTCGGAATAAACACGATGGAACATCAAACAGCTTTTGATTACTATTTTCTGCGAATGCTCAAGCGACACGTTTTAGCAGCGGCTTTGTTTCCCCGTTATAATCTGTCTACCAAACCTTTTAAATGATTCATTGTAGATCACATAATTTCAGAGCATCGGTGGGCGATGGGTTAAGGTCATGTACCAATGTGTTTTTATTTAACATTTGTGATTACTACTTCATTATCAAAGATAGCTGTTGATGGTAGGTGTTAACTACGCCTGTTTCTACTAGAAACTAGTAGTTGTGCAAGTATTATAAAGTGCCAACATTAATATTCATTTAAATAGTTAGTGACATAACTTCGCTGAGAGATTAAATAAAAACGCTATTTCGAGCAGGATCTTTTGTCAAATTGAAACGCATGAGTCTTATAGTGTTGCTAACAGAAAAATGTTTTACTTGTTATAAAGGTCTTTAGGTAGCCAGCATAGGATACTTGATTAACATTTGTAATTTCTTATCTTAGTCACCTTTTATGGAATTCACAGTTGTAAGATGTCTTTTTTCAAGTCTTACTTATGTACGCTTTGTTATCCTCGGCCCACATTCATAAATTACTAATGATTATTTAACCATCGATACCATACTAATCGATTTAGAATGTTCAGGACTAGAATTTGTAACCTGTGTCGACGTTCTGCATTAGATAAAGTGCATATAAGATATCTGTTAGTTTCTAGTTAGGGCAGTTTATCGACTTTGCAATTAATGGTCTTGCTATTTTTAATAATAAACAGTACGCGCTCAATGAATGTCAATTAATAAACACAATTGTGTGATGACCTTGGCGGCGTGTCGGACGCTACTGATTGTTATTCTCCAGCTTCACTGCATATGCACAGCGATGACAACGCCGGTCTTAAACAAAATGGTAACATATGCCTACTTATGTTACCTTGCTCGATAGGTGAAAATATAATCAAAATGTTTATCGATTCTGAATGCGCAATCGTTCACAGTACAACGATTTTATCGTCTATTCGAATCGTAAAATCGATAATGAAATCGAACTTAACAACTCGAGTTGGCCGCCTATTTATAAAAGTGTATGGCAACTTTCCCCGCGACTCGCGCGCCACGCCACGCTGCCGGTGACGACTATGCAGTTACGAAAGCTGCATTCGCTTATATGGCGTCAGCAGTTGATGGTGTGATTTCTTTATGACTGATTTTCACATTGTTGCATCCCTTCGATGATATGTCTAGACATGTTAACCTCATTTCTAACAAGTATTGTGGTACGAGATTCAATGAAACGTCATTTATATTGTAAATATTCCCACGTCATTCGAGATTTCGATGTTGCTGATTATTAGAAACAACTTTTAATTTTGTATAGTTGATCGCCTAGGGGCTAGGACGTCCGACTCACGATCTAGAGCTTGTGACCTCGCTCATGACAGCATTCTGGAATGTGGTCCTACAACAAGTAACTTTAACAATGTTTATCCTATTCGATCTAATGAAATGTTTGTTTATGCATTTTTTGATATTTATATTCAACTAAAATACCGCAATTTATATCAAAAATAAAATTACGTATCTACGGAAACAAGGAAGTATAATTTGTTCTCTAGTCACGAGGTGCGTGTATCAAACATCACACGACTTCTAAATATATTACTGTTTACTTAAACATGTGCAGGTTTCCTTCATTGCCGTTTAACATTTTTAATATCAGTAGTAGCGACCAAACGGAAGTTGTCCACTAAAATTAAGACATACAGCTATACCACATTAATATTGTGACATTGTGAATATATGATTACATTTTTAATCTTGCGAGGGAACCTTGTGGGTCAGTGCTGGGAGCATTAATTCAGAGTTGATTTACACGACGTCGGCACCAACCACTACCCAAATCAAGGGTATATACGATTAGACTTTTATTTTATTGCAAATTGCTTGAAATTTTATATGACTTTGTTTCATAATTTTTCTTCTTAATGGTCCTCGTATTTACATTTGTTAGAAATTTTATGATAATTGCGCTTTCGCAATCATAAGCTGCGATTCAATATTAATTAATCGTATAGTGTAAACGTTTTCGTGAATAGTAAGAATGTACTTGCGTAAGTGCTTCCGTTTATTTATGACTTGAAAATATTTAAAAGGTTTCTTAAATGAATTTTGTCAGGTTAATGCGTTTTATCAAAGGTTATTTCGCCATACTAATATCAGGTTTATAGGTTTAAATAAACAAATCTGGATTAAATTAAAGCATGTATGATATTGCATTTTCGTGAGCATATTGCCTATTAAAATTGCCTGTATTGCCTAAAAAACTGTGAGATTTTAAAGCCAAATACGTACATATGTGTTTTGCATAATTTATGTAAACACAAGTTTTTATGACTCGTTAAATATAGTGTTCAGTGATAAAATGATTTAAATATATGCACGAATACTGAAATTTGTCCATACTAGTTTCATGTACACAAGGTTATGTACAAAAATGTATTTGATTTTACAATACAAAGCAATAAACAGATGTTTATATCAAAAATCATTGCGAGATTGAAATTATTTTCTTGGTACATTTCTTGTCTCTTAATAAATTTCACTATGGTACTGAGATGTTCTTATGAACCAAAATCTTTTGTTTTTTACTATCATTGGTCTTTTAGCTTGGCTTAAGTTGCTTTAAAACAAGCATTCTAAGATAATGGTCTTATCATCTTTCTTTGATACTCCATTTCATACCGTCTTCAGCTTCTTATTATATTGTGACATTCCATAAGTTCTGTATAATAATCATATTAGTTTTTTGACATATTGAGTAAATGTTGAGTTACAGAACAGGTTTCATATACAATGACATAAAAATAATAGCTGTGAGGCTGTGACAGAATATCTAAATGCGTTTAAGACCTTAAGTTGCATAGTTTAAATATTATAATTTAGAATATTGCTTTTGAACATAGCCACTGCGGATCGAGTCACTTTTTGCTTGTTACAAGTTTGACTTATGCTTACAAACATCGAAAATACCAAATGTCAAGTCACTAACTATGTAAAACGTACATAGAAACGAACTTAATGTTACGACAGCTTTGAAGCACAATGATGGATTAGCTTACATTGATACTTATTTAATATATTCTTCTCAATAACCAATCGTTGAGGTTTGCCAGCGGGAGACGTATTGTGATACTGTCATATCTCTTACGTGTTTGTGACAAATGTGTCCAATCCATCATATTTACCATAAATTGTTGTAATTTGTAATCTTGTTTGAATTTGAATTAAACTGACATCGGGTTTGCCACACAAATGCTTCACGACAGCTTTTCCTATAATTAAATTCATTAAATTTGTTTTAAGGATGTGAAGATTTTATTAATCCGGAAAAAATCGAAACATTTAACAGTTGTAAAATTAACCAAAAATGTTTGAAAACAGTTGTGGTGACTTTAATAGGTGCTCCCCGTGAGTGCAGTGTTAGTGTCGAAAGTGCAAGTGCTAATTAGTTAAACGATGAGTGGCGGAGAGCCGACGCTAACGGAGTCGCCTGTGCCGTTGGC
>NW_013525024.1:772462-774735 GCF_000836215.1 Papilio polytes | reverse complement strand
ACATGCGACAGAAGCGACCCTCCTGGTGGAATGTCTTCGTGCCCGATAACATGCTTAAACATAGGTATAGAATGAACACTTTTTTTTATTTATCGTTTCTTATACTAACACATCATGTATGAAAAAGTCGTTGTGTTGTTTTATAACTAAATTCTCGACGTATCTGCTCTCAATGTTCTTATATTAAAACAGAAAAAGCCGTCGCTACATATTGATCAAGCTGGGCGTTGTTACTCGCGTACATAGCGCAAGCAGAACGTAATTCATGAATAAAAAATTAGTTCGCGACAGTAGATACATCTCGTAAGGAATTGTTCGAATACTCAGCGTTCGCGTATGGGATTGCAAAGAAAATATATATGTACAGTGCACCATGACAGTAGACCTCCTTGACCTAGTGGCCCAAGTCCGATTGTTAATATTAACTGTGCGCACTTTGTCAGGGTTGGTAGCATTTGTAACGATTTGCTCTCGTTTATACACTCATGTTTGTTGACATTCTAACATTGTTTTATTAATAGATTCAGACAGCTGTGCAATCTTATTAAATAATTATTGACTAAAAATGTCTTAACATAATCTAAACTTTCTCCGTATTATGTAGGTTGCTATTTGAATATGATTAGACGATCAAAACTTTGGTTTCTAATTTGGTCATTTTAGTTCGTCTATTAAATAAGTTAAATCATCGTAACTATAGTATATATAGTAGCATACAGAAATAGCAGTAATATGTTATATGAAATGGATATATAAAAGCGTTGTTTTTAATGTATATATGACCACTTATGTACTTTGTATCCCTTGTTATGATGGATTATAAATTAATATTCACATAAAACACTCGAGTGTAGTTTGCATTGCGATCCTTATCACAATGTTTATCGAGTACGAAGAGAGTTATATATAAAATTGGAGTGGCGAAAAATTCCATGTGCCGAGGTCCTCCGTCAGTTTGATCAGCGTATTGTATATAATTATTTAAGTTTACTCGACTGATATATTTATGACTTTGTAAGAGTAATCTGTCACAGATACTATCAAGATTTATGTGAGGAATCTTTCCTTATCTGGGTTTTCTTTTTTTAAATTACGAGTACTCTTTATAACTGCAGTGCGGACAGAGATATAACACCGATATCCTTAACCAGGATATGTTAAGGTTATGCTTTATTTCTTCCGGATACAACTAAAATCGTTTTGATCGTAAGCTATCGCATGGTTAAAAAATCCGACTTCAAAAAAGTTTACAGACTTTTGAGTCCTAATATTTTTTTTCAATAATACAATATTTAATTTATTATACTTTATACTCGTTCGATTTTCCATTTCTGTCGCACATTATCACAGGAAAAAGTATTTATTATATGTTACTTACATACTTTCCAAATACCGAATAACTGCCGCAAATAAACGAAAATCGATTACAATTTTTCAAATTATAATACTTGTCACATATTTGGCATCGGTAACCGTCTATAAAGTCAACTACAATACGAGATTGGACGGTTGATTAACGAATGAGTCATGCGGATTGCACAAATCCTGCTTTTACTTTCAACTGCATTTACTCTGTTTTACTTCTCAATGGACTTGAGTATTCTATATGAAGTATATTAGATTTGACTCGTGTTTTATGCAAGGATAGTGTTGCTAGTAAAAAATCCTTAACGTTTCTATGGTAATATCATTAGGACAACTTCGTAAAGAAACCTCGAGAAAAAACCAAAAGCATGTTTTGCTATAGCTCTGCATTCTGGCCAAGCATTTTCCTTTCATACCGTATAATCCTTTCGAGGAGATAAAAGATAGAGAATACGTCAAGTCATGCCCGGGTCCGCTTCTTATGGTTTCCTTTTACTAAAGTGTCAATCTATACCGTTTATAACCTTCATAAAAGATCTGCCCTATCATACGGCTACCGTGACTTTGTAAATTGCGTTATAGTAAAAACATTGTCCTTTGAAATTATTTCAGCGTCAAATAAAGGTCTCCCTGATTACTACTATAAGTTACTGGCGTGGATTTTGTTGTTGTTATTAATGTTTATTTATCAGTAAATGTAATTATTCAGGTTTAATAATGAATCATACCAGGATGTTGTTGCTTGCTCAGCAAAACAATAAGGATGTCGTCCTACGCGGTTTTACAGAAACTTTTTTGTCAAATGTTTCAGAGTTAACAAAGAGAAGTTATAGCCTTTAGCCATAATTGTTTCTAAATTTATAACTTAGAAGACACTAGCTTTCGCCCGCGACTACGTTCGCGTGGAA
>NW_013525024.1:749334-772441 GCF_000836215.1 Papilio polytes | reverse complement strand
AAACTGAGTAGCCTATGTGTTCTTCCAGAATATCCCCTACATTTATACCAAATTTCTACGGAATCTGTTGAGCTGTTTAGGCTACAAACTCTAACAAACATCCATCTATCCAGCTAAACTTTCGCGTTTATAATATAAAAGTATGATTTTGCTAGTGTCCTTTTTATACAACTTAAAGTATTTTTAAAATAAATTTAATATCTTGTATACTAAAGTACGAATGCTTAACTCTGTGGATTACTGCTAATCATTTATTATTAGTACTTTCATTAGAAGTCTTAGCGGTTCACGATTTCTTTGGATTGTCGCTGATCGAACGTGTACAGCATTTTAACGTCTGTTTATATATTTTCTGCGAACACAACAATTTCACCTTGATCGGTTTGATGTCTCTTTTTACAGGATAGGTAAGACGCGCAGTCGCGACAAACCACAAATCAATATTATTACCTACTTTTATTTCGTTAAATGTTTATTATATCGATGTATGTACAAAATACAAGTGTATGACGTAGAAGCAGGTGGATGGATTGCGTGAAAATTGACACGATCAAGAATGATGACTGAGATGACGTATGATAGTTATGAGGACAAAAACCTGTTTCGAAGACCCTGTGAGAGTAGGATAAGGAGGAAGATAATGATGATGATGTACATGTATTTTTTGTAAATTTAGTAATATACACGTAAACTATAGCAAAATATGCCGCATAATCTACGGCTCTCAAGAGTAGACATAATTAGAAAATACTCTACTATCTGTGTATTATCATATGGAATACAAATTTTACTATTATTTCTTATAATGGTACATTATACTAAATATTAAAGCAATATCCAAAATCGCAACATAGTAAACATTGAATGAATCACAGTTTGCTGAATATTTAAATTACGAAATGTTTACATAAAGTAGGAAACACATTCGCATTATTATATCAAGACACGCAGCTTTATTAGCATAGACCTCTGTCTGCCCACTCGTAGTCAGTTCCGCAAAAATATATAAAGACATATAACGTTTAATATAAGATATGTAAATTTCCTTCCGATTCAGGAAGCTGATTATAAGTCATTTATTTTTTGCATGTACTTGATATAACTTTAAGTTATTTTTCTTAACCTATAATTTGACTTATATCACGTTAGTAGATATTACTAAACTATAGTACATGTTTCTAATTTAAAAATAATATCCACATTTTAGACTTATGCTGACAAAACTGTGAAACAATTTAAATACATTGAAATATAAATTTGTTTTGTTTTAACGTTAAAGCTATAATAGACTCGAAGTAATCTGCTAATCCGGTTATCGAATTGTCTATTGACATTTCTAATTAAACTGCTAACTGTCCAAACAAACCTTTTGTATAAAGACGACATCCTGTATGGAAGAGGCGGGGCGTCACGGCGCGTCACGGGGCGCAGTTGCAGGTTGTTTCATCATCGCCTGGCCTTTGCGTCAGTTTCCGCAATCGTGCGTTCACCTTTGTTTCTTTGTGCCACAGGCCACTTACCTCATGATCCGCTTTGGCCTTACATTTTTAATGAAACAAGAATCTTAGTTTAAGCTCGTTTAACTGTTTGAATTTTTAATGAACATATGCTTACTGTTATTACTATTGCAACACGAAGTATTGTTTTAAGAGCGTCAGCTGTAAAAATATCATGTTAATGATTTGTTAAAATTATTGTTTACTTTACTACTTCAATGATGTTATCATTTTTAAGATCTAAATATTAATGGTTTGTTTCTTACACTCAGTGGAAGAGAAACTCTCAGCTAATATCTTTCTTCAGTGATTGTTAATAAATTGACGAATAGTGATTTGATGTGCGACGCTTTTTTCACCGTTATATTCATTTATTATTCTCATAATTAATATCATGTAAATTTATGTCTACTATTTGATAAATGTACACAAAAATAAAATGCATTCTTGAAAATTTAACAAAACAGACGTATTTATGTTACACTTTCACGGTCAATTTAACCTGGTGAAGGGACATAGAATATTAATGACGTACCGTCACAACAAACTCAGATAAAAGAAAACGCACACCTCAATGGTGACATTTCCACCAAGGTCAGGTCTTACAATGAACCCAAATTCTATTCGTAAGGTTTTACGACGTAGAAAAACTTTAGACTTGATAAATATAGCATTACAATCTAATTGGCTCAGTGAACATACAAAATTCTTCCTCTTGTCTATTTAACTTAATTCCATTGACTAGTATCAATCAAGTGCACTATTAACTAGTAGATAGGCTTTGCAAAGCTAATAAAAAATGACATACGGTACCGTTTACATATACATTTGATATGTTTAGTAGTATTGGAGACAGACAGTACTACTACCAGTACTGAATTACGCGAAAGGCTTGTGACCCCTAGTATTAACGTCTGTGCCTTCACGGTGATTCAAGAGGTTCTTCATTGTATGCGATAATACATGTGATGTTTCTCTAGTTTCCAGAACTTTCTAGACGTTACAAAACGAGCGATCCATTATTCGTTTGGACTGAAGAGTGAGATAAGTCTCATAAGAAAATGTATTCGATAGTTTTTTGTTTTTGTATAAAGGTAAAAACACGCAAGTTTCTTTTCTCAATCGATTTCTTCTTGTATGTTTTCAATAAATAATGCTATTTAAATTTACGATTTACTAGTTTTTGTTTAATTAAACAATCATAGATACAATAAAAGTTAGGACTTGCGCCAATATCTGATTAATAGATCATAAATCATAAAGGTAATAGGTACGTCAGTATCAAATGGTTAATAGTAAATCTTTTAATAGCGATTGTTGGCAGAGGAGAATGTTTTGTACACAATGTAGCGTTGCGACCGCTCTCCCATCCCACGCACTGTAGATATCGACATTTCTTGTTTGTATTCTGTCTGCATATGAAGTCATGTCGCTAGTCAATGTTCACATTTTTGCCAGCAGGAAAATGTTTGAGCTTAGAAATATAATTTTATTTTGAATCTATCTATTGGTATCGGCCCTAAAGTTTATTTTTAAATTTATTTTTTAATTTTGAACAAAGTGGAGACACTGCTTTATCTGTCTATTTGTTTATTAGTAAACTAGTTTACAAAATTTGAGGTGTTTTTATGTTTAGACATCAGATAATATTGTACTAACTAAATCATTGATTTTGTTGAATTTAATTCCGTAAAGTTTATATTTTTCCTGTTTACAAATTTGACTTTTCTAAAGTTATAACTATACTAAAATGAAGGCAAATAATTTTGATCTTATTTTTGTTATCTTTATCATATGATTGGATCACGTGAAGTTTTAAATCAACGCTATTTACATTGTTTTCGTTAACAAAATGTTTTCCGATTCATTTTCTCGAAATCATTTGATTCGATACATTATAAGTTTGTTTTCTTATCAAAGTGCTTTGCTACACGCGACCTGTTACAAAAACAATGCCGTGCGTTTGAGGATAATGGATAACCATTAACATTCTGTAACAATGTTTGTGAAGTGTTATTAAATAATATTTTAAATTGTTTAGCACAACCCTAATCACTACTAATACGGAAGATATTTATTTGCACTTAATAAAAATACTGACACGAATATAAAATAGTAATATTTACTAATTACGTGTAGTTTACTTTATAGACATTTTAATAGATTCGAGGAATTTTTCATTAATATGATGAATTCGTGTAAGTTATTTATGTCTCAGGGGTGTGCCAAACATTACTTTTGTATATGTCAATAAAAACATTTTTGTCTTTAAAGTTGGCTACAGGCCAGTCAGTACGTGTAATGTCTGGTGCAAATCATCGTCAGCTATTGCAAAAACTTATGCGCAGACAACAACGCCTCGCAGATGTCTTGTTAGTATTTTGACTGCGCGTTAGACGGAATATTATATTTCGCACACCATTTGCTATTTTATAAATAAATCGTCTGTCCTCGTATGTGATGTTTTTAAAAGACACCATAATCTCGACTTAGTTATTGATTAATCTTGTAATTATCTCCTACTCGTACTTTCACAACTCTTCTTAGTAATGACCTCTATCCATGGTCACTGGCCACATGATTACTGGAAAGACCATATGGTTATAGGAATGTTCATGGATATTTATAATTAATATTACTGCGTTTTTGTTAAAAACTTACATATGTTTACTTACATACTAGACGTTAGGGTTTACATTAAAATATTTCCTGTTAACGTTTCGAAAAGAGTTAGCGATTATCGAGCCGACCATAGTTGAAAGTTATACAAGTGTGAAGGTGTGTGCTCGTTTAATATGCAGGTAAAATGGCCGCCGTTAAAGCGAAAAAATCAATGTTATAAATCCGTTGTAAGAGCCGCTTAGCCCGATGCCTCTATTGTTCCGTAATAGAGGCCCCTCCTTCGCCAGCGTTTGCCAATATTTTCAAGATTTTTCCATTTTCCACGTATTGAAAATTTACTAAGGTTGAAACGACATAGATTTGAGTAAAATACCAAGGAAGTGGATGAGATTTATTCGTCGTTCCAAATATTTTATAACGGGATTTGATCTAATATGTTACAATGAAGATCATAAATATTGTGAATGCGCGTGTTTTTTTTATACATTGTAATATAAAACTTTATAAAAGGGACCATGATGTCTATGGTAGCACAAAAAAGTGCTGGTCACTTACAAAATTGTTAACGATATCTTTTTGTAGTTAACTTACGCGTATAAATTATTGCCTTCCAATTTTAATCGAACAGGAACTTGCTTCATGAATATGTTTATAATATGTTGTCTAGAAAAGCGTTCGTAATTACGTTAACAAGCCATATAAATAAAATAGACACATTTACTATTTGATTATAACATGCATTCTCTTTAGCGTCTGGTTTATTGACTGTAGTTAATGTTAGACTCACGATCATTATATTTTTCATGAATATTTTCCACACGGTTCTTAACATATGTTATGTATGTACATTATGATATTAAGATCTCAGAACAGTGGACTTCAAATTAAGCAGCAATAGTTTGAAAATACAATAAAATCAACGTCGATATCTCAACATACATATTCCGCTAAGATGTTGATTTCTGACTCTTTAGCCACGTTCGTCTCGATAGATGTAACCAGTCTTGCTCATTTAGTTTGACACCCATTTTACACATTTCGCAGTAAATTAATCTTACTATGATTTAATGCGTGATAATTATTCTTCTTTGAAAGTACTTTCAAACCTGAATAGAAACTCAAGAAAAAACAATTATCTTAACAATGGCGGAGGACGTTGTCTAACTTTTGATAAACGATCCCCGCCCGGCAACGCGGGCTCGGCCGCACAAACACCCGCAAATAACTAAACAGATTTTAATGAAATTTTCATTATAATGTTCCCTGCAGAGCAAATTACTTTAATAGTCCATTTGTTTTATCATTGTACTTTATAGTTGTTTATTTATGCTGGGTTGCTGAAGTCCCTATTTATTTTCAATGGATTAAAAATAAAAACACTAACGAATGGTTAAAAGTATCTGGGAAACCGGCCATTAGTGATGTTTATAATCGGGAAGTTTCTTGTTGCATCAATGTCGTTTAAGAAAAATAAAGATCATTAAAATTTTCTAAAGATATACAATGTGTAAATATAAACACCATCCAAAGAGATCAAAGTATCGTTAGGCATCCGTATTTAATATCAATCGACCTAGTACATTAATGTAATTTCCAAAATTACGATTCTTAACGAATTAGTAAACTACTTTACCAATAAAAGGGAGATTTCTGAGTACACAGAAATATCGCCTCTTAGGTAGCAAGCATCAGAAGTGCTGTTTGCTTGTACGAAGCGATAGGCTAAAACAGTTTTATGCACACGTTTCCTCTCAGCATTGTCAAAGATTCTATAACAATATAGGCTGGAATATGGCACTAGTGAACTATTGATGTAATGTGTGTAGGATGCAAGTGTAGGTCAAGAAAGATCATTGCCACCAGTAAACAAGGTAATTATATGTTTTGAGAAAAATCCTTCAATGCCCCCTATTGATTGTATACAAGATGTCGAGGGAATATCACATAATCTGATCTCGACTTCATATGGTAATTATCTTTAGAGCTTTCAAGCTCTAGAGCTTATGTGTATGAGTTTTTTGTAGCAAAAAAATTATGTTACCAACATATTTAAAACAAAATCTCACATATTTTCCTTTTTACTAGTCCAGTAGATTTTTAAGGGTTAATATCCTTTCATATAAATAAATGAATGAGTATTAAAAGAACCAACTCAATTATGTTACTTATAAAATACAAAACACGAAAAACCAGTTTTATATCGATTCAATTAATTTTATATGTATTTACAAATAGTTGTGGTCGTTAAAGAGATAAGCTTATAATAGGAAATGGTCGCACTTGTTTATTAGGAAGTATCCTTCCGATTAGTCGGTGTACGGTGACCCAAATGTGTCGCGGGCGGCGTGGAGTGGTCGCAAGGTCGCCGACATTCACGCACTGCTTGCGGCCCGCAAGTTGCGACGCGCACGCCCCGAGATACTTTTTATTGAGCCTGTACGCCTCCGAACGTACTTTTTTTTGTAAGCCAGTGGTGCTTACGTGTAGTCAATTTTAATTTTTCTTTTTGTTCTTATGATAAATAAATGTAAGTTCTTCAAATAGTCTAGATAATGAACATTTGTATATTTGACAGAATTCTAAAATATCTGTCTTGCTCCTATAACGGATACTTACCCGATATTTGTTACCAAAAATTACACCGATTAGAACATGTCTCTATCACCGATGTGTATCAAACAGTACCTTTCGCCGTCGTGTGTTTTTTGAGTCTAAACTTTTTGACTTACATTTCTAAAGAACGGCATCTCGATGGCGTTGACAGCAATAAATAGATGCGCGGCTATTAAAAAAAAACAGCAGCAGCTCAAAAACTTAGTAGTTTGCGACCGGCAGTTTAAGTTGCCCTGCGTCCAGGCTTTATTTATAGCTCATGCCCGAGACGTTACCTGCGCTATCTTTGGCTTCACAAAAAGAATGTAAGGTTTAATCGGTATTATGATATTTCGATACGGCAACATCTGCTCCGGCGTTTTCTTGTGTAAGGTTTTTATTGTTTTGATTGTTGGTGATACTTGTTTGAGTTTATTCAGTACTAGCGGTTGCCTGCGACTTCGTCCACGCAATATTAAGATAAAGAAGTAGCCTATACTATGCCCGTCTATGTCAGCTACCCTTCAGTGAAAGTCCGGTCGAAATCGGCCCAACCGTTTCCGAGACTACCAAGAACAAACGCGGATTGCGCACAGACACACAGACGGACAAAAAAAAATTAAATGCGATATTCGTTATCAGCAACGCAAATACATCATCTTCCCAAAATCTGGATTTTTTCCTATGATATTACAAACAGACACTCCAATTTTATTACATGTATAGATTGTTTTGGTTGTAAAATGATTACATGTAGTCATAGCAATAGTCAGGCATGTTCTATCTTTTTTTTAATTAAATCCTTTACGCCATTCTGTGTTATTTTGTTGTAATTATTTTTATAACGCGTTAGACCTCGCAAGAGCACACCATATTTAGTATGCCACTTGACTGCGGTAAGCTATTTAACGTTAGTGATTAACTCTTTTGCGTTTTTTTTATGTGTTGCAATATCCTTACAAGGTGCGAGTAGTGTGGCAACATTCTCATTGCGTAGTTATACCGTAAAATTATGTATTTATTACAATTCTCATAACGTTTTTCTATAAATTCTCATTTAGTTATTTGGCTTCTTATTTCCGATTGCTTTATTATGGCTTTGGAAAAGATAATTCTAGTATGTTGCTCGTAGTAGATTCAGATTTTAGAAGTTAATATGGTCTGATATCCATTTAGTTATACAATGTGTATGGACGATATTCCTGGTGTCCGAGAGCAAAACTCTTATTCAACAATTTTTCAGAATATCCATTCAGCCGAGATCTTATTCATGTGTCCTTGCTAATGCCATTTAAATTTTAAATATGCACTATATGTTTTATATTTGAATTGTAAATAAGTCGTACGAGTACTCGCAATTAGATGTATTTTATACAGCCATGCGCCACGATAGGTACAACAAATCCTCATTAGGCAGCTAAGCTGGTCTCTAAACAAGCTAGAATGAAAATGGTGATCTGCATTTTAAAGTAGATTTTAAAATTTTTATCTATATTAATTAGGAGAAGAGGAATGTGAAAGAGATTCAAAAGTAAACTGTTAAGGTCGAAGATGTGACTTATTTGACCTTGAGTGTCCGTCCAATATGAATAGGTTAGGTCATAGGTATGATAGGATAGATGTTCATTTCCTCCATGCGGCATCAATTGTGCTCGTTTACGGCCGACACTAGATTAATTGCTGAGGCGGCAATTAACCGCGCATATACCCGTACACAACGCAGATCAATAGTATATTATAGAAACGACGAATGTGGCCCTAACTTAGCAGTTAATTTCTATAAACAGTTTAATGGTCATTAAAGGAGTACCTTCAGTGGAGAGTTTATGAAAAATCAACATTAAGTGACTACTTAGTTATCAATTGGACTCGGTAGTAAGACTAGTCAATAATAATACTAATATTAATTAATTTTAGTCATATTATTTTCATACAGAATACAAAATATTTTAAACAAAGCTTTTGTAGTAGGAACTGTAGCAGAATGACATATTTATTGTATTTTAACAGATGATTTACCAAAAGCCTTGGGGACGATAGTGGGTGTTATAAATAATGCATCGAATACATATAAAGTCAACATTGTTTTGGATTCGATAATCGATTACTGGATAACTTCCGTGCTTCATTTGGCAAGTGAATCCTTTTATGAAGTTGCCAATAATTTGTATAGGAAATATACATTTAAGCAGATGCATTTTTATTTACGTAATCTCATATTAATGTAGATTAATCATGAAGTGTGTTAAACATGCTTGAGTTTTAATTTATTAAAATTGTAGCTTGTTGTGGAACACCGTTGTAAATATAGAGGTTAACAACGTAGTAATGGGATTGTTACTCAGAAACAATTCAGCGAGTTATCACTTATCAATTACGTTGCGTATGTGATTTTAGATAATGTTATTAGTAAATATATTTATATATGTATGTAGTGTTTAAGGTTTTAAATGTGTTTGTATAATTTAGTCGGTATTTAAGTCATTATCAAAGAGCTGTTTATTATTGTCATGTGAGAAATTTCTCTGATATAAACACATGTGACGTCAACATGTGAAATCTTTTAATGCCTTTGACGGAGGTAAATTATTATTGATTTAAAATTACTGTCGTATAGTGTATTAATAGTATGTAATACTAGTTGTTGCTCGCGACTTCGTCCGCGTAAAATTAGAAAACATAGCCTATGTTACTCACAGATCTTGTAACTATCTTTCTAACGGTGAAAAAATTTTCAAAATCCGCCCAGTAGTTTTTACGTGAATCGAATTCATACAAAAATCCAAATCTTTCCTCTTTATAATATTTGTATAGAAGACTGATTCTTATCTTACATATATGAAGGCACAGCTTCACCACCGTTCCACAGTCACCGTTTCATGTGTTTGTGCAGTGGAAACTGACCGCAATATGGATTTGACGTGTAGTACCAGCAGCAAGTTTAATGTACGGTTACCGACAATAAAACTTGAACACAATAGAGTCATATAAACTGCACCTTTATGTGCTAACAACACTAATATGGGCTCGGGATCGTTCATTTCTTTGTCTGCGTGCTCCTCCACGGCTAGAAGGCCAGTATGGTCATTAGGGTCAACAAGCATTTAACACCGGTAGCGTCGCCCGCGTGGAAAAATTATACGTTCAGTTTATGCATAGATATGATTTTATTATGCAAAGAATTATGGTAACAATAACACTAGCCTGTGGTGTGTATGCCTGTCGTAGATAGAAATACATATGTTAATGTTTTATGGAACTTGTTTCGAATCAAAGTATGTACGATAATTGGTTTATATTCTGATTTTAATTAGATCAGTAGACGCTAGTAATGATAATAGAATTGCTCCTTGATTTATCTCGTTGGTTGTAGAAACCAGTTTGTAAACGCAAAAATAAACGAAAGTACGGCAGAGTTATGAGTGCTACGTACTCGTTAAATGAAACCACAATTTTAAGAATACTGTTGTTGATGTAAAAAGACTTTAGATCGGTCAGTCTGCGTAATTCTTACATTAATTATACAGTAAAAAAAGACGTCGCGGATATGCTCTGTATAACAGACAACGTGTGTGATTTACAGACTGTTATTACGATAACATGATGCAATTAATTTATTTAGCGCGTGAACTCGTTTTAAGATTACAAAAAATGCAATACATTTTTATTTAAGACTGAATCTCTGTTAAAGAAATAGTAAACTATATATTATCGATTCTCTGGTTGATTACTAAAGTACATTAGAAATCTATTCTAGATCAAGAGATAGACAATCGTGTATCTAGCAATAACGTGTATCCACTTCAAAGGAATAGAAAACAAGTGTATCTAATTTGTTTCTTTTTACCGGCCTTCATATTTATCTGTCAGCTGACTGTCCTACTGGCGAGTGTACATCGCTTCAGTAGTATCACAAGCTGTCACTTAATGATCACAAAGATAAGCTTCCTTTCGAGAATTAATAGAGGCAGTAAATCTGTGTCATAACGTATGAGTAATTCAATATTGCGGCACCGAGCGCACGTTACGCCAATGATTATCAACACGGTTTATAATGATTTACAACATCGGTAAGGCTACGCGGTCACTTTTACTCGCTCACAAGAGCTCACTTCTAAATCGAGGTCTCTTATATTCTTTCTTACAAATCGGCTACAAGTGTCGCTGTCTGCGATTACAAAACGTCTCAATCGATACAAGTTTCTTGTTTTGTGTGTTTTTATTTTAAATCTTGTAGATGTTAAATTACTTTTTTTAATATATTAAGCGTATATTAAATCGAACAGATTCATCGTGTTAAACAAAATGGTTTTATAATCTCGTGTTTTTGGACATGTAAAATCTATAAATCAAATGCTGGGTTCTCTGATTTCTAATCATATGTACAGAATGTGAATCTTTTCAGTTGTAAAGTAAACAATAAAAAAATAACAAGCAATAGACAAAGAAGTGTCTAGGGTTTACGTCAGTAGCCTACATTATACTGACAGCACGGTTAGCCCTTCAGGCTTATCAGCTGAGTAATGGCGCAACGCTAGTCGCGTCCTACGTGCCTGCCGGCTTGCCCGCGCGTCTGCGTGACTACCTACGTGTTCACAGTCGACGCGGTCCGATGACCTCGCGTTGAATAATACTAAATGCGTTTACTTCCTCCCGTCTTATCTTCAACAATGTACACTATCAATTAATTTATTATTTAGATATTTATAATTTGAAATGTGGAGAGTCGCTTATTTTCTATTAAGTCTGTGTGATTCTTGCAATATAAAAGTCAGTTCAAACTTTAAAGAAAATAATGTGCTAATACAAGAAATTGTATTGTCTTGTCGGTGGCTAGCTGTATACTGCTGCGTACTGGCCACTTTTGTCCTAATGCAATGTGGATTGCTCTAACGCATCGCAACTATGGTGGCTCAATGCATTTATAGTCTATCGATTTATTTTTCACAATCATAAAACAATCTGTTTTAGTTCAAAGCCTCATAGGAAATAGGTTAATAGTATTATTTCATATCGATATTAACTAGCTATTTCTTTTTTGTATGTTTTCATATTACTTTTAAATTAGGAAAGTATATTTTGTCGTGACCATGGCCTTTTTGCACGAAACCTAATAGTTGTTTCGCATGTCTTTAACTGCTCCCACGCGGGATGATTCCGATTTACGATCATTATTCTAGTAATCGTAGAGGCAATGATGAGTTAATTGTTTATATTACACAATGGTGCGTGTAACTAATACGAATCTAATGCAATGATTATAACATTTTTTGACTTTTATGACTATACAGTGATTTCGCTCTTTTATGCATTAATCGTATTCAATTAATTTTAGAAATACATCTCTTACAACACCAATTACTTTGGTTAGTATTATATGGTTGTAATATGCTATCGAAGCTAATTGAACGTTGACGTAAGGAAGCAGTAAAAATTTGACACAAAACCATACTTATTATCAACAATTGCTAAGGTAGGATACTTTGGAGCTTCAGTATTTGATATCCTGTCAACAGTATAAGTTAATGACGTTGTTGATTGAAATATTATACGTCTGTTGATTACAACTTGGGCGGTACAAGGATAAAAATGTAAGGAATGTGTTTGTCTTGCGTAACTGATGGATAGCCCCATGGTTGTGATTCCCACTAGTGTCATATGACGAGCTATGTTAAAGTATTCTATGAACATGAGCTGTTTGTTTTTCTCTTTTACATACTTGTATATGGTACACCAGTTTCTTTAATTATCCGAATAATGAAACGATTAAATACTGCGATGGGCTTTGCAATTACGTCGTTGTTATTTTGTACGTTTTTAATAATACTTTTGTGTTAAACTGTCATTATTTTAATATTTTTATGATCCGCCATTTGTATGGATGCCAACTTCAATAAAGAACATGTTGGCAATTGTCTAGTAATTACGACGCGCCTCTTCTATTTATTTATTCCATAGGTAATGTGTTGACGTAGGTTAGTGACTTGTCAATGCGGCTAATAATATACCATTGTGTGTTGGCGTTTTATTAAAATCTATAAAGTGCAAATGGAGTTGTTTCATTTATTAATATTCCTTATACGTCGTAGTTAATTGCATCGCATGTTCGGTAACCTTCCGTACGCAACGCTGAGTGCATACTTCATATGCAGTCCCTGGTGACTTAGATGTCTTTAGAATAGGAATATGCATTTGTATTCAGAAGTGGATTATCCCTAAGGTAAAAAGAACGTGCCTAAACTCGTTGTAACATCGTTCTTTAGTCCAGATGATTAAGATAAATCTACTATTTGAGCACAGCAGTTAATTTGTTTTGTAATTTAAACGTTAGGCTTTTAGGTATAATTGAGTATAACATTTATAATGGAGACACGTTAGTGAATGCTCAAACACAATGGTGTCGAGTTGTCGGCAAGTGTCAAGGACGTTCCCGTCCTCAGTGATAAGCCCAACCGGCTTCACTTAACTTGCACATTCATAAAGCGCTTCATGAATGTGAGCGGCGAAGCCGCGTCGGAGATCAACTTGTACTGGTTTAATCAAATCCTGTTCCCGAGGGGAGTTGCCAGCGTGACATACGAACTTAACCCCAATCGTTTGAACTTGCACGTTATTTGAGCAATTTAGTTTTATTTGGTTATGTGTTCATTTCAATTTCGACTGCTATTCAATCAGAACTTGAAATTTAATTTGAAAGTTAAATAAAATTTGTTATGAAATTGAAAATGACGGGATTGCTAATTACAAACTTTTACTCTTAAACAGAAATTAAGCTTATTGGATAAAATATAACCACAAATTTGGAAGAACATTTGACCGACTTTGTTGGGCAAAACTTCATTATCGCCGTTTCCAAGAGCCATGTAGATTCAATCCATCACTCTGTGACGTTAATTTTCTCCAGCGCAAATAGCTGCTAGACAATGGCGCAGTCCACGTAAATTAGATCGCTCCAACAAGTGACAGTTATTGTGCAAACACGTTTGTTTTTCTCCGCCAACGTTGGAAAATGATAAATGAGTTCTTTAGCTTCGCTACAACTTGATATAAAGTGTTAAACTTTGATACATTTTATAGTTACTTTGCTTTTAGTGAAAATTAAAAACATAAATATAAGGAAATGCCCTTCATTGGTAATGAACGTAGTAATTGCTTGTGTAGTTGTTAAGTTGTTTGATCAGTCATTTATTGTCGTTAAAAACATGCACACTACACTATAAATTGATACCTGTCTTTCTCTTTGTTAGTTTTCTAAGGATAAAAATTATGTTGCCCATTAAAGTCTATAAATGTTTATTTAATTAATATGTTTTACGCAACAGTCTAAACAAAGAAATAAATATGGAAGTCTATCGAGTACAATTCTTTCGTAACTCTTATTGTATTTACTATCGCGTTTTTGGTCTACTGGTTTTAAGTTATCATTAAGAAACTGTACCGTCCATTCGTTTCTTTTGTGACTCGGTCAGCTTAATTTCGGAATAGCCTTTTGTTGCTAGGCGCTATCTTTCCAAGGCCGTCGATTTGTTCCTATCAATTCATAATGGTCTACTGTACTTGTAACTCCCAAGCGTAATAATAATTCTACATGAAATTTAATATTAAAATTTTAAAAAATCATATAGAAATAGTTAAAGCCAACACTCAGAGAAATTTCAATGGCCCTGCATGCGCGAGTAATTAGTAAAGCGTGCACTTAAAGTTATGTACCATTATTCAGTGTTATGGGGCGTGTGTACATTGCGGAGGTCGTGTTTCACTTCTCGTAAACGTAGCTTTCAAATTAACATCATTATTCACACGGAGAACGAAGCACAATGCTCCGCGAGAAAGTTTCTCTGAGTAAGAACGTTCTCCATATCTCCACATCTCGTTCGTTCTGCGCATGTAGTCCGACCTTTAATTTGCTATTGACCCATCGCACGAACCGATGACCTTTACTATTCATATTTACGTTATGTTTTGCACGTAGCTGTAATTTATTTAACGGCTATAATTTTTATGAGAGTTTTCGCATTTTTTGTTGAATGCATTCAAGTTGCAACTTATAAAAAATATATGAATTAAATTATCGATGCGAAAACTGTCATGTTTCAACTTATTCAGACATTTGTTGTGTGCTTGAAGTAGTTTGAAGGTCATTTCATTCATTAGTTTGTTTTTGATTTAACATATTAGTGCTTTTAATAAGCATACAACGAAAGTCCGAGTAAGTGCATAGTTTAGTTGTTTGCATGCATTGCCTGTATGTAGCTCGTTGTCTGTTGCATGCAGGTCTAGACGCGCTTCGCAGCAGCTGTCAAGGAGTGCCGAGAGCATCGACCAAAGCTATAAGAGGTATAAACTTTCATACATCTATCATTCAATTATCTGCTACTGCTACCATACCAGCCATCCATTATTAAATTAAACTGTACTATTCTCATTGCTAGCCCTATGATTTATTGTGTAGTTAATTTCTATAAGTTTTGGCTTGTGATTAGATTGCGTAGTCCCTGGTAATAAACCACAAATATTATAACCAGTAAATTTAATCAGTTGATAACTTTTTTTAGAAAGGGGATTGTATAAAGTTGAAACACTTTTCCTTTTCATTCTGATTCTGTTTATATTTCTTTATAAGTTTTCCTCAATAATATCAAAGAAAACTGAATCATTTACTTTCCTGAAAAGTTGTTCATGCAAGTCAATATTATCAGCAATAGATTTATTCTACATCTACTATTTTAAGAATTTTACACATCCATAATTTCTTGGGACATCTTGATATTTTCCTCGTGGTGTTAACGTGATGTTCCCGTCTGAATGTTATTTAGGGCATTCGTTTTCGGACAGGCAATTATCAGTACACTGACACTGAAATACCCCGACTAACGTCATCTGTGATCGAGACGATCGCAAACTGCTTTTGTGTACCTTGTTGTCTGCTTCTTTCAGCGTTAATTTACAACGTGTGAACTGTCACTATACCAAATGGTATTACTGCTTTCCTCAATCTGAATTAGTTTAAAAACAAACAGACAACTTCTCAAATTTTCCTCAACTGCAAAAAGGTAGTTTGGGAAAGTTGGATTGTTAATGAGGTTAACAGAAACTGTTCATTGTTACTGTTGTTCTTCGTATCTCATTATTAAGCCGATTAGTCACAGACAGAATATGTTAATAGGAATTAGAATAGTTTGTCAGAAATTAGATTTAACTTTGTCCCGTGGCCTCAGTATTTCAACATAAAGATCCTGTTATGGCCGATAACTTTGTTTGGATTGGAAAAAACATAGTGATAAAATAGTTTGAATCCGAGCAGTCTATTTGTGTCCCAAAATTGGGTAATCACTATCTGTTAGATAATAATGGTAAATCTCAGTAAAAATAAATATTTTTTAATAAAATTAAGTCCGTTATTTTGTTTACATGTACCTACTACATATGGTATATAATTTTTTTTAATCTTGTTATATTAATCAGTGACCAATTTACATTACAGGTCGAAGAGTCGCTCCGTGGACCATGGGTTTGCAGCCCCCTTCGACTTGGAGGCGCTGCGCTCCAAGGTGGAGGGAAGGTTTGACGCCGTTCATAGAGGTCAGTAGTGTTGCATTTTACAACATTTTAAATTTTATTTGACAATTGTAAATACGTAAAAACACGTGTTTCGTCTTTCTGGTCGTTATTAGTATAGATGGCAGATCTTTAAATAAGACTGGGTTTAATACGAACATGCTCATACAACTACATATTGAACTGAAGTCACATCTTAAAATTGGCGAATGTATAAATCGAGTCTTATAGTAAATCGATATAATTGTCGTAGAGGTATCGCTACCGTGTCGTTATCGTTGCGTTAGTCGCAAATCGCCCGCAGGCCCCGAGGGCTGGCTGCCAAATGCCGAATAAACATGCCAGTTATAAAGCAGTATCCGGCTGTAACGCGAGCTATAATTAATACTACGGCTATAAAACTACAGTGTTTGTTTACGCTGTCTCCAGAGAGCGGTCCCACCGACTCGTCTTTTAATTATTTTCATACCGACCGACTATGATTTATTGCGCTCGTCGACATCCAATAAATTGCTTCGGAATCAAAATAACGATGAATGATGGTCTTTACTGTTTGTTTAAATGATAAATATATCAGAAATACTATAAATGTCTTCATAGAATTCTTATTGAACACCTTTAATTATGAATATGGCAACTATAATAACAAGTACGTTTGGTGTTAGGATTTGTTATGGAATTAAGAGACTAAAGAAGATTAACAGATTTATCATTCTGCTTGGTTATAGAAATAGACCTATGGACAATATGGTAACCTATTAGGTTAACTAATTATTTGTTTACTTTACAAGGTATTATTTTATTATGGTTAGTAATCTAAACCGTAGCTTATCAGCTGTTCCTAACTTTGCTATTATTTTTTGGAAGGAACATTAATCATCTTAAAATGGATAAACTGATGAAAAGCTTTTGAGTCTCCAACTCATGTTGTTTGCAATTCATGATCGCCATCGTCCTTGGTGCCGCGAATATGAAACGAAAATATTGACTCAAACGTCGTGTCGTAAATAATGTTATTTGATGCATGAAAATCATAACTTCAATATTTGCTTTGAATTAAATTGTAATATGTAAAAAGACGTCAAGGTACGAAATTTATATGAACCGGTATAGGATAGCTTCTCAGAAAGATTGTTTTTATATTTACAAGATATTAATGTCCGGTAGTAAATTTTATTTATTTAGTTGTAAATTTATTTCAACATTAATACATCTATAATTATGAATTAATGGTTGTATGGAGGAGGTTGCTAATAACGATATCCTATGCAACGTAACTCTTAGCCTCTGCGTTACCATTACATAGAAATGTTACATATGTCATGAGACAAATATGCACTATTTAATGCAGTACAGGTAAGGGTGTATGTCCTTCTGTCTGTATAACTGCTTAAACACAAGGGCGGAACCAGCTTTGGCGCCAGGGGGTATGTAAATAAATTTTTCAAGACCTTGACCATCCAGCTCAGGGGGGAGTCATGACCCCATGAACTCCCCCCTGGATCCGCCGTTGCTTGAACGTCTGCAATCCCGGAAGAAAAAATATTTTAAGTACCATTGAAAAGTAGCAATGTCCAGCAAATATGCTCTATTGGCTCTACATTTAGAAAGTTTAATGTCGCTCACAGTGTTTATGATTATAGGTTAAATAACAATATAGTGGTAAGGCAATAAATATGAACAAGTATGCCGTCATTTACGAGCTCTCTCTAGCGATAGTTTGATGGTTCCGTTTACGATCGAGTGGGAAATACAACGTCTGGACTTCTGACATGACAACACACTTCTGAACATTTCCGCGTTATTCAGTAAAGGCCAAAATACACGGACAGCTTTAATCCGTCAGTATTGACAGCTGGAACCGTGACAGCCTGTCAGCTAACGTTGTCTTGGAAGAAGTTTTATGCAGTTCGTGTATGGGGACCCTTATTATATTATGTCGTTAAAAAGTCTGTCTCCGCCAACGCGAGGCTGTGACCTAATAACTTTATTTTTCGAGATGAGCTTTTTACCTTGAACTTTTCCACTTGCGGACTGAAAGAGAATTAAAATGTATGCAAAAGACTTCGTTTGCACGGAACTTGAAATGAAATATGTTTTTCTTATTGTATGAAGACGGTCTGAATGTACGTTGCTTAATAAGTTGTTTTTTTAGCCAATAACCTTCGAATTATTGAAATGGCTCACTGAAAATGGATTAACATATTATAGAGTACGCTAATAGAATAATACAATATTCCAATCTGCATACTAGATATATCTAGAAAGAAGCTGTTAATGAAAATCGCACACAAGTTGCGGGCAACGTTTTAGCACATTTTCTCACTAGTCGCAATCTTATTTATTAAGGTCACAACGTTGCGAGACATTTTGAAAACGATTATATCGACAAAAATATCGAAAAATTACGCAAACTTATTTGCAATTTGAGCATTATTGACGTTACGTTTCTTTTTGCATCTTATTTTCTTTGAAGTAATCACGTACATGAAGTAAAACATTTGTAGATTGTAAGATAAGCTTTTATTGATAAGGTTTTATGTGTTTGAATGACTTGATTTTGTAAACGGCATTATTGTTGGATGCGGAAGGAGGAGGAACGAATTCTGTAGAAGGAATTGGGGAAGGCCTATGTCCAACAGTGGAAACTCTGATGATGATTATTGCTCATATACAATATCATGCAATGTTACTTATATTTTTTTTTGTATTGTTTCAGACGAGGACGAGCAAATCAAGAGGCTCCCCCCTCAACCCCCTATCAAGACTATGACTTACACGGTATTAAAACTACTTGTACTGTTATTACTAAATTATTTTTTTACAAATTAGTATGTAGTAAATGTAAGTTCCATGGGACTTCAACCGCATGAAATTATAAAAAAAGTATTTTAATGTTTACATTTGTCAAATTCTCAATTACAAATGTCAAAATTACCGGTACCATAACAACCTTGCTTCCTTAATGTTGGCAGCTTGTAGTTTATGGTCCCTTTCCCAAATATGTTTTTTTTTTTCAATTCATTTACCAAATAAGTTTAATAACACGAAAATATTTAGTTTGTAGTTTGTTGCAAGTGTAGGAATTTTTGTTGAAGAAAGAATTGCTGACATCCTAAACCAAAAAGTAGTGTATCTTTGCGCTTTAGTATATTAGTATAGATTTTACACCTTATCGAACAAAATTTAAAATCACCAATTTCTTATTTTGTTATGCTACAATTTTCTTAAATACGCAGTTCCTTAAACTTTGTATTTACATCAAACTTGGCTGGTTTCCTAATGAACCTATTTATAGGGATGTTTCATCGCGACCTTGTTATACGTAGTTTGTAAATAATGAAAATACAAAATGGACTTTATAAAACTAATCACATGATAAGTTAATTAATACAACTAGTCCGGTACTTCTTTTTTTTTAAATCAATAAAACGTCAGACATCACACTGGCTGCAATAAATTGTTGTTACACAATAGAAAAAGAAATCATACTGTCACATCACACTTCATACTATTATTATAAATGCCAACGTTTAGATGGATGGATGGATGTTACAGTTTGTATCCTAAACGATTGAACGGATTTCAATGAAATTTTGTGTAGATGTATAGGATTGTCTGGAATAACATATAGGCTACTCAGTTTTGTTTTTTTCTTATTCCTCGCGGACAGAATCGCGGGCGAAAGCTAGTATAATTATAAATTGAAATCTCATCGCAGCAGAGATGTCGATTGTGTCTGCATGTAATTTGATTAAATTGTAAAAGTAGCGAGAGCGAAGCGCTGACGACAGTCGGCGATTATAAGATTTCACACGCACCCATACAAACGCACTAGTTTACTGGCTAGTTGAATAAAAAAGCTAGTATAATAATTGAACCATTTTAAGCAGTTCAGGAAACTCACTGTTAATCTTCAGTAACAATTTTGGTGTAGAAAGTGTTTCATACTTCTTCACAAGTATATCTATTCTCACATAATATATAATTGCCTATCTTCAAAAATACATTGAAAAAAGATAATATAAGACATGGTGCTACATATTTATACCTTTGCCATTTATCCTCATACGGATTTTGACGTCGCGTGCCTTGTATCGCTACGTGATCGTGAGAGCCGTGACGTTGCATAAATACCAAAGGAAAATATAACGTCACTGGGTACATAACGCGTAAAGACAAAGTTCATATAACATAATGGTGCTGAGAAAAGAAGCCTTTTGTGTAATATACATCATTTTATCGCTGAGAAACGTATTCTGCAAGGAAACCTCCATGTTCCTGTACAATAACTATTTTATTTCTGGTCTTTAAAGTCAGTAGACAACTGTTTTAGTAATTTTTAACCGGTTGTCCAGCAGTAAGAGAAGCTATCTATCCAATGCATTAACATCGATACGATGGAAGGATCTATTAAGAGGTGGGAATGTTGTGGGTGATGTTAAATCCGGCTATACATATATTTTGAGGAAGACTTTGTGGTGTGTGGTTGAAGGCAGAGTCTATATTAACATGGATATGCTGGAGTCCTACGTGCAGATATATGAGCTGATGATTCAAAAATTAAAATATTTGTTACTTATTTGTAGGTGCGGGATCGTGACACGCTGACATCGCTGGCGGCACGCTTCGACACGACGCCGTCGGAGCTCACCAAGCTGAACCGGCTCGCTACGCAGTTCATCTTCCCCGGGCAGACGCTGCTCGTGCCCGACAAGAGGAAAGGTCAGTTCTGTCGTCAATAAACGTCACTAATACATAAGACTAATGCATGTTTGATTAAAATCAGATGCTAACATGTAGATGTTTAGGGAATCTTAAAATTTCCAGTCATTGGTGTTGTAGTTATGAACCAGCTACTTATGTATTTGTTACTATATAAATGCACTGGTCTATCAAAGCATCGTTGTTAAAAATTATATTGTTTTTTCTATCCACCGCACCAATACTATTGCGATACTGGATTGAAAAATGAAGTACGATTGGCACCCAGGTTAAATTCCTAAGAATTTAAATAGTAATAATTTAAAAAATATTACAATGAAGAAACTGGATTATATTATTTTTGGAATTCTAATGGAATTCAGAATAACTTAAAAAGATAGGAAAATTTAGTAAAGTTGGCAAATAAATGAAATAAATATTAATATAATATGCGCACTTATAATGAATTCCCATTCAAGATATTTCATGCCTAATTACACCATAATTCTAATTATATAATGGGCCAGTTATATAAACAAATGAGATTTTTCTCATTGACATTAATTACAATAACAAAAAATCTGTTGTTATTCTCCCAAAGAAACTAACTTGTAGAAAAAAATATTCGGAAGTTGGGATCTTAAATCGAAAGTATGGACACCCGGATCGTCACTAGGGTAGATCAAATTTGAGCTATTCAATTCACTCTCACATAACACTCTTAAGACCCACTCTTGTCATGGGAAAAAGAGACCAATACATAAATCTTGCCCAGGGCACTAATAGACGAAATTTTGCATTAGTCTATGTCGCTTTACTTAAATCTAAACAATACTATAACAATAAATAAGATGTTTATCAGTGTTTTAAATATGACATGCAAAGAGAAACATTTCTGAGACCGGGGACGTCCTCGTTCTTGCACAACTTGCCGGGTTTATTGTACGAAGTTTCATTGTTTGTTTTTTAGTTCATTTGCATGTTTCTCTGAAACATGCTTTGCTTGGGCAGGCGAATCTTATTTTAAAACTCTTTGGGTGTCCGTCCATCTAAAGTTGTTCGTATAAAAAGTGGGTCTACACTTTTATTATTCAAATCCCTTTTGCACAGTAAAAAGTTTATATCTTGCTCTATGTTACGACTTTCTTCCTCCATTCTCTTTGAAGAAACAGGGACAATATTATGTGTCAATAGAAGTATCTCAGCAGTGAAATTACACGGTTAGTCCACGTATTGTAGCGAAACAAGTTGAGACACTTTAATGTTTAGTATTAGAGAGGGATCGAATAAGAAATTGTTTCCTTGCGAAAGTCGACCTTGGATCTAAACGTTGTAACAGCAATCGATATGACGCGGCTACAAGCTCCTTTTTAGAACGATCGATATTTTATTTATTCTGTTAATGCTGTTTTGATAAGCGTTAGGTGCATCACTTCCCAAACATTAAGGACATTATAATAAAGACAAGAGTTTTTTTTATTCTGTTTTATTGTATTGGAATATTTCCTGAAGTTTGCCTTCATTGTATTTGACTGGTCTGTTGTGATTGAGTTCTGTGTAATCTTAGAGAATTTTGTAAATAATACATTATAGAAGCTAGATTATGGATATGAAGGTATGATGTGCTTGTAGAGTTACAAATTTTGTTTTGTTACATTGTCAAGATCGGTAGCGAGTAACTGGGTACATTTCTGTTAACGGAATGAATGATAAACAGTTTTTATCAGATTAGTACACTGAAATACTGCGAATTATAAAGAGAATCAACGTGAAATATCTAATAATTTGTATTTTTGTAATGCATTATTGTTATCAAACAATGTTTATATGATAAAGTGTTTGTAAAGTCGCAATACAGTTATAGGTTTCGTACTAAGATCGAAAAGTACGAAGAGAATTTTGCTGACCATTGATATGGATCAAGTCGGTTCAATTGGTGATTATTAAAATATATAAAATCATTTTGATATTAAATCTAGTATTATATAATTAAAAGATAAGCTTTAACATGCTCCAAAATATCACATATGTAGATAAAACAGCGGTAATTCGTTTCGGCTCGATTTAATTACGAAGAAAAAATACAATAATCGAACATTGATAACGGTAGATTCGATCTATTCACTATTGTCCGT
>NW_013525024.1:749092-749304 GCF_000836215.1 Papilio polytes | reverse complement strand
TTTTTTCTACTGTTTGCTCGGCAAACAAAAGTTACAAAAGCAGTCGAGACAGGCAGCGGGCAAACGCGGTCGCGCCGCCCATAGCCGTGCATTGCGCTGAGTTTCTATTTTAAATTGCCGTCCAAAGTGTCCCACATTCAGTGCTGCGACTAAATAGGAACAATTTGAACGGCGGCGCGCACATCATAACTGTCATGGATATGGTTTATCAG
>NW_013525024.1:745580-748968 GCF_000836215.1 Papilio polytes | reverse complement strand
GGACGGGCCGTCGGAGAGCGGGGATACAACGTCCGAGTCCACGCAAGGCGCTCCCAGTGAGCCCGCACAGGAAAAAGGTAATTTCTTAACTCTTTATTCACAAACTTTTTTAACCAGTTCGACCTTTACAAGGCCAAATGAAGAGTTACCTTTTTAAATGCTCTTTAATGTGCCATTTTAGTGTCAAGAAGTGGTTTACGATCTTCGCCGGCGTTTAAATTGGTTCATTACATGTAAAGTGCGGTTCAGTGTGCGTAACTCGGCTTAATGGTGGTGTAAAGTTTTCGCATTTTTATTACCGGCACGTTATCGCACCGTGGTAATGGAAACCTCGTTATCAACGAGTCGTGCAGCTGTTCACGGTATTGCCTTAACTTCAAATGCACATAGAAATTGTGCAGCGCTTTGGTCCCATTTCATCATAATAGTACGATGTTCTATATTTGTTTACATGGGTAGACCGGTTGTACAGTTACGTCAGTACAACTTAGCAAGGACGTTCATTTACAAGTCATAGAAAAATTACCTTTGGATAAACGATAAAACAGTTCACGCTAACAAAACCATCTCATTTTTAATATAGGTTTCTGAATTTTTAGTTTTATGTATAGATAAATCGAGATACAATTGAATTTTCCTTCTTATTTAAATAAAATGGAATGTTTGTATGCGGGTATATATTTCTACAAAACAGATAGCCTAGTTTCTAGACTTGAATTTGAGTCTACTTTGACAGATTTGTGATTGATTATATATTTTATCTGATTACTTTTTTATGACAATATAGATATTAATGTAATGTTGGTAACGTTCCAGAGATCCTGGACAGCTTGCGACCGGTGTCGCCCGAGGCGCCTGCCAGCAACGCCCCGCAACGATTCCTCAAGATTAACGTTCGTCACATCACTGATGGACAGGTAAAAGACTTAATGTAACATCCAAAACGTGACACTAATGAACAGCCATAAAATGAAATTGTCATATTCAAATTTTAATTTTACCAATACTGTACATTATTTAATCAACTGAGCTAACAACGCTCTATCTACTTGTGAAAGTGTAGCGTGTACTAATAGTGTAGTGTAATAAATATTCTAGAACGTATAATCTTACTTGAAATGTTTTTTTTTAACCCTTAAAAGCATGATGATGCATTTATACATAAGTCTTTTCTTCCACACCCAATAGATCATTTAAAATAAAATCTTTATTTTTCCCTTGATCTATGTTCAATTTACTACCCGTTTCAATTTAGGGTATTTAAAAGAAAAAACATTAATTTAAGGGTTAATTTCTCAGCTATTGAAGCAAAGCAATTTACTTACTCACTTTCAGTACAATTATAAGTAATCATACTTCATATTAATAAATGCGAATATTTAGATGGTTAGATGGATGTTTGTAGCCTAAACATCTGAACTGATTTCGATCAAATTTGGTGTACATGTAGAATATAGTCGGGAAGAACACATAGGCTTTCACTTTTGCTTTTTTAATTCCACGCGGACGAAGTTTGTTTTGTTTTGACATGTATGTATGTATGTGTTACTGTTGGTGTAGGGCGTGGTGTCGGGCGTGCTGCTGGTGACGCCGAACGCGGTGATGTTCGACCCGAACGTGTCGGACACGCTGGTGATGGAGCACGGGCCGGAGTCGTACGGCGTCATCGCGCCCATGGAGTACGTCGTCAACACCGCCATCTTCTACGACATCGCGCACATGCGCACGCACGGCCCGGACCACAACGCGCACAAGTATCTACCGTTTGTATTCTATATTTATTTACATTATTATTTTAAATCAGTTTTTCATCATCATTTACACGTTCTTGTCCTATTCCCGTATTTAGCTAGAATTTTCTTGATGGAAAAAACGTTTCTCACATTTGCTTAAAGTTTTAACCCTTAACTTGGCAGAATTTTATTTTTTCGAATATCAAAATAATATTCATACCACTTAACCTTGATGACCCAAGGTGTAAAGTAAAAAAAAATTGATGTATCTCTACAGATACACAAACAAGAAAAGGGAATCTAATTGCAAATAAAACTTAAAATAAAGAAACAAAAACAAAGCACCAGGTTCTCGTCCGCCAGGGTAATCTATCTTTCATCATCGCAGCCACGCAATCCATCCCTTTCGTACTAAGCCTACCTTTACTGGTATACCTCTACACTTTTTAACTTAAGTTCTTGCCAATGATTATCGTACTCACAGTTGTAAACGGTATATTAGTGTAGATTTAGTATAAAAAAATCTGTACTAAATAAATAGTTTTACTATTTTTGAGTGCAGTTAATCCGTGTTAATGACGTCACGTTCGAAATTTCTAGAATATTTAATGATTTCATTTGTTTATCATCTTACGTCTCCGTCTTAATAATTATCTAACCAGGTATCAGGTAATTGCGGTCAGTAACAACTGCACGTAAATGCAAAAAACAACGCTTTCTTTCAAAATAGTAGAAAACATTTCATGTATTCATAAGAGTTACATAAACATGCCGTGTGTCGGCTATTGAATTGAACGGTCATAAAATTCCCATGCGCTTGTGTAAGCCATTCATATGCATGTGTTTATTCTCTGAGATGAATGGCGACGTGTTTTTATTGTGTGATTACCGTGCCGTGTACCGGCAACATCAACATTTGCCATATTTTGTTATGGCAGCAACAAATCAAAATATTTTTATACATCTTGTGTGCGGTTAACTCATGAGTAGCTTTTAAAAACAAATAAATATTTATTTGTTTGACTTCCTATCTGAAGTATAAATCTAATTTACTTAAATACTTGAACGAAATTAATTTTCACGGCTACGGTAGAGTAATTATATGCTTAAATAGAATCTATTTAACTGTATTTTTTAGTTATTTTATTACGTCTTAATTTTAAATACGAAACATATTAACTGTAATTTTCTATGCCTCTTTAAAGCACACGCTTATATCATGACTTTTCACAGGGCGGAGCAAGCAGAGATCTACTATATGAACAAATCTGAACATTCTCCGGGCAAAGACTCCCTTCTAGTCAAAGTGAGTAATTCAATGTAGTTCTGTAGATATTAAATGATTGCAGCATACTAACAGAATATATGCACAGGACGAGACTTTCCCGGAGCTGCAGGCTGCGGGCGGTGAAGGCGGTGAGGGCGGCGAGGGGGAGGAGCGGCCGGGCTCCGGAGACGCCGAGGACCGTGGGGGCGCCGCCTTCCCCAAGGCTTTCGAGAGGGACCTCGTCACTCCCACCGCTCTACAGGTAACAGACAACCCAATAACTGTTGACGTCACAAGTCGATGTCTTAAAGTTATTGTTATAATCTTCTATTGTTTTCTTTCCAGCAACAAACGACTGAGGAGAGGCGGAAATCCCTGTTGGACCATC
>NW_013525024.1:740097-743037 GCF_000836215.1 Papilio polytes | reverse complement strand
AGGCTGACTCGCTGCCCACCTCCGCAGACAGCCATAATACTAGCGTCTTCTCTAAAGTATTTAACAGGTATGTATACTTATTTTGTGATTCTCGACTAGCATTATTGGTATATAATATTACTAAACATATGTGCGGTGTAAAATAATACATACCACGTTACTTAACATCACATGATCTCGTATTGGCTTAAAAAAAGTTACTATTAATTAGATTTAGTTATCATTAAGTAAAATTTCCATATGTGTACAATTGATTCCAATTAGGAAGTCGCAGACATGTTTACCTCATTAAGAGGGATTATCGTATCAGTTCTTGACCCCCGGACTACATCTAACATAACACAAACAACTTTACGATCGCCACCTATCATATCTAATCACATTCTAAACATATTTTATACGTTTAAACTTTTTAGTCGTAACAAATTTTGATACCTGATTTAACCTAAATTAAAATGCCGACCAAACAACACTGAAAAAACTCTAGAAAATAACGGACGGTCGTTTTCAGTCGAACAGAGAACAGTAGAACAAATGAATCTGTACTCTGTATAAATCATCATCAACTTGCCCTTATCCCTTACGGAGGTCGGCACAGTATGTGCTGCTCTTCCATGCATCTATCAGCCGTCATATCTGAATCCACTCCTTTCTTAAGCATATCCTCTTTTACATCTGTACTCTGTATAAAAAAAAAACATATTTCACTATAGTGAGATCTTTTAATATAAGTGTTGTCTGGTTGATTATAAAAGAAAAAAAATTGGCATAATATTTCGGTAATTTTTTGGTTATGTTTTTAAATCCTAATATTTTACTGAGTACTAAATTTAGAGTTGAAATCCCTATGACCTCGGTCAACGTAATATTCGTGTTACTGACATTCAGTTATCATAAGTAAACAATCGACTTGATGTAAATACACATTTTGTTAACTCATTGCTTACAAATTATTTTGTAACACAAACATTTATTATAATTATATGCAACATTGTCGTTTATCAATATTGTTTGTCAAATTTGTCCTAATAATGTCTTAAATTTGTTATTTATATATTTTTATTATGTCAACAATTAGTTTTACAAAACACCAATTTTATGGCAACACCAACTCCAGTTGCATGGGTAAACCAAACAAGTATTCACCGTAGCATGTTATTATATTAATATTATGTTATCTGTACTAATACTTGTTTAAAATTGGATTTGCAAGCACCCTGGATGTATAAAATTATTAAGTAATTCCTAAATTTGTTCCCTTGCTACCGTGGATGCTAACCGGAATGGACGTTAAATTGCAATTCCACTGCGTTCATTGTTAGTTCTCCAATGAACCTGGTGGAGTTCGGTACTGGTTTGTTCCTGAGTAAGACCCCGTCGGAGGAGGCCCCGCACGACGCCCCGGGGTACGTGAGCCCGCTGTGCCGACTACTCGATGTGCGATACCTGTATTGTTGCCTAAGGAACCCTAAATTGGACCACAACTTGTTCATCATACGACCAAAGACAAAAAGTTATATTCTTTTAGGTTCTAAATGTAACTTTTTGTCGCAAGATCGATTTGCGCGCTGATTTTACTAAAGCTTTATCCTCAATGATGATTTTATATTCCAAATTTTTCTACACAAATTCAGCGTGTTAAAATCTAGTCTAGTTTATTTTAGATAATAAATGTGTAATATTTTGAGCTAGATTTGATTCTTATCATTTTTATAAATTGCTTAAGTATAAAATAATCTAAAAAAACTTTTGATTCATTAAGTAATCATTTAAATTCGAAATCAAATTAATTTTACTTAATCAATTTAGTTAATGATGTAAATAGCGTTGCGGTCCAATATTGCCTCTTCGTTACCACTTTCTGTATTTAGGTCTATCCACTGATTGTGTCTGTTATCTACTGTTTCTGAAGCGTTTGAATTTTAGTTTTATATCCAGAATTCAATTGTTGAGCTTATTTTTGTAAATAATGTGACAGTTTGCATGTTGTACTGTGTTAGGGAGGATTTAGACTGATGTTTGTATCATTATCATTGTCGACGCCGTCGCCCCCTAGCGCACCGCTATACGACACGCCTTGCTTCAAAAATATAAAAAATACATTATTTACTACCGTAGAATTCCACACCCGTAACAGTTATTAATACATATTTTATACTATTCTCCCTTTTTATTAAAAAGGGTGAGAGGGATGTCAATATGTGCAACAGGTGTCATGGCAGTGGAATTTTACTTCTATGTCGAAGTAAAACTTGGCTCTAAACACTGTTGCTTTTAAACGCACGCGATTATTGCCAAGAATTTTTGCTTTATTTTATTATCTATAAACTTTTCATTTGAATTAATTTATCATTTTCGATGATATCGATCTATATTTGTCTTATCTATGCTGTAATGTCATTTAATGATTTTTTATTGTAACACACCCACGTAACTTCGCGATTAAAGTACGTTGGTGCAATAATTTCCAGACTTTTCCATTATTATTTGATATCTTTCTCTTTAATACAAAGGAGTTTTCTCTTAATTCCATATTACACATTGGATGAATAAATGTATAGGTTTTTTTTGTATTTAATATAGAAGGCTTGAGAATAGCGAGGTGCTAATTCATGTCACTATGTTTCTTACACTTTAGGTAAAGTGGACGCTTCCTTTGTCCTACCATTCACCCACCATCATCATCTTACTGGCACCTTGTTAATGTAAGCCGTTGTTTGGCGGTAAACAGCATGTCGTTAATGTTCTATTTTAGTCACTGAGTGAATCTTTTTTAACACGTTGCAGGCTTAATAAGTTTTAATTTCTCCCACAGGTACAGCAAATTGGATTTTTCTAATATTTAAAAATGCTATGTTTTTTGTGATTTACTTTAATGTATTTATTGTAAATTGGTATTATTAATATGTGTATGATATTTATCCAGACGTAGTTCTCTGG
>NW_013525024.1:738236-739779 GCF_000836215.1 Papilio polytes | reverse complement strand
GGAATCCCCAGGAACAGGTCATTATAAACTCTTACTTACACATCGCACCTTTATCCATAAAGAGAAAGAACTCAAAATGTATGTTTTTTTGGGAAATTGCGTTTGAAGTTTGGCATGTTTACAGGAGATTTGAGATGAGAGAGAAATACGTTTTTCTATCTCTTTTCAGTCTATTGTGTCACGAGCTGAATTAGTCGTATTTATCCGGCAAAAATAGTGTCATTTATGATAAAAACTCATCAAACAAATAACATAAAATTTGAGTTAATGCTTTTTATTAATGAAGGTGCGACATAGTCCCTTTAGTACGAGAAATCTATTTAGTTTCAAAATAATACAGATTTCCAACAGCGGGACTCTCTGTTAGCCGGTTAGAGTTAGTTTGGCAGTGTGATGTATCTATCTCTGTCTGTCTGTACGTGTACGATAAGGATGCATGTGGTGCAGGGTGGACGACCTGTACAAGTTCCTGACGCACTGGGTGCCGAGCCGCTACGGGCCGCTGGGCGACGTGTCGGCGCAGGGCTACGAGCTCATCGACAGCGACACCGAGTGGGACGACGAGGATGCTAAGCCCGGCGTTAAGGTAGCCTGCACACTTTACCTAAATATTATTTTTATTTTGTCTATTAATTTCTACGGTTAGGTTAAACTGTGAAATCATTAGCTACTGAATGGTTAGGTCTTAAAATCGGCATAAAGAGTGATTGGTGTATAATTTAAAATAATAAAAGCTAGTCAAGATAGATCATAAAAGTCTGAACGTAAATGAATTCTAGTAAAATAGATAAATAAAATGTCACACAGATAAAATAGACAAACGAACAATAAAAGACAATAAACAAATTATTAACAATTCTAAGATTTAAATTAATAGTTTAATGAAAAATGGCTCAATTATTTGAGAGTTATGTAATTGTTTACAAATCAACGCGAGCCCATTGTTGACGGCCGCCGTCTCTAAAGATAATTATCTCTCGTCACCATCACTCAAGATAAATCAACTTACCGTGCATTAAATTATGTTAATTTAAACATTTGTAGTGAGTTTTCAAGGAGTTATTTTTCCCCGCAGGGCGAGCGTACCGGCAGCTCCGGCGATGTGTCGGACATCACTAGGGAGTCGTGGGAGGTAAGTCGTTTTATATTAATACACATTTAACTTTAACACATTTTTTTAATTAACAAGGCTTTATCTAACACCGTGTCGACAGCATCTTGAACATGTACCACATTACAGTACACATGAAACGTCATACTACGTCACAGTTTACTATTTCTATCTCTCTTTGAAATACTTCAATGTTACCATCTTTATTCTAGAGTCTGAATGGAGAGCACTATATTTGTTTTTATTTCGTTTAATAATAAAAGGAAACAATAGGTTTTATCAAACAAAGATTTCCTTTGAGTTTCCGTTACAAACATTCTTTCAAATTAAACCATATAACAATTATTATAAAGTTTTATTACGTTGATAGGGAAATATTATTGGTTATGCACTTTTATCACTTAATATTGGAAATAAACATGATATACTGTA
>NW_013525024.1:731784-738190 GCF_000836215.1 Papilio polytes | reverse complement strand
GCTGAAGGCGCCGTACGTGAAAATATATTCGATAATGAAGAGCCAGGCAGAGGCGTTGGGCGACTCGCTCGGCGAGGAGCCGCGCCCGGAGGTACCGTGCGTTCGTGCGTGCGTATGTACGTGCGTGCGTACGTACGTGCGTGCGTGCGTACGTGCGCGCATGCGTGCTTGCGTGCGCACTCACGACAAACATGATTCGGATATAATAAACACAATCACTTAACAACTCACTTATCTTATTACTGACATGTGTAATATTTAATTAAAACATGCATTATCCGAGTCCTGTTTGCCGTTTGATCGTTCGATGTAGCGCGTACCGCACTCTAGTGAAATGAAATGTGCACTTTTTTCCAATTCATGTCCTATTGAATGTTTTTCATAGTCGCTCGATATTTTCGTAGTGTCATTGTCAATGTTTATCCTAATCAATGCAGCGTCGGATCTAGGTAAAGGCGTTTTTAGTAAACATAAACACTTACAGCAATGTAAATTAAATGCACGATAAGATTCGCTAATGCCGTAGATTGGTTTTGAAATATAGCTCTATAAATTTTATCAAAGATAATAGATAAAGTAAAATAAATTCAACATAATTTGAAATAACTGTATATCTACGTTAATCTGCTAATTTTAACTGGTGTGATCCCGATAGTTATAAAATAATCTCTTGTATTCACGATAAATTTATCAACTTTCAAGTTAAATTATAAGAGCTAGAACACTTATGACTAAATATATTTTCGTTGTCCTTATCTTAAAATAGACTATTATTGTCATGATTCGTTTTTGGTATGATTCAGTATTATTGTCTTGATTGATATAAAAACCTAAAAACCTTTAATAGTTATTTAGCTGAGTTTTAAAAACAAAATATGTGTTGCCCTAAAAATATAATACAGTACTGGAATATAGTTTACAACATGTTTCGACAATGAAAACCCATTGATATTTACAATGTAAATAAAAGTATATGATTAGGCGTGATAACTCTATGTTAAATCCATGTTACGTTACATAAGGTCGTGTACACAATGGGTTGCGGACAATGGTGATTGTCGGCGCTGCAGTTACCTTGTCGCATCTCCAGTTTCAGTGGCCTGCTATGCTTGTTAAACACGCCAACCGGAACATCACAAACTAGTAAAATATTTTTTGATACCGTTAATAAATTACATTCATTAAGTGTAATCGATACTAAAAGTAAATCGTAATCTATACTAATAATATAAAGAGGATAGATTTGCATTTTTTATGTGTTGGAATAACTCAAAAACTAATTTAAATTCTTTCACCATTTAAAAGCTACGTTATCAGTGAGTAACTATGTTTTTTACAATTTTTAATTTCGCGTGGACAAAGTCGCGAGTCGTCTAATAAGGCGAGATCGTGTTGTTAAAAGTGCCTTGATTTGTGTTATTTTCATTGTTCATGTCTAAAAAATTACCCGTATAATAGAAGATTGTTTATATATCTTACTTCTTACTAATATTATAAATGCGAAAAGTTTAGATGGATGGATATATGAATGTTTATTGGAGTTTGTAGCCTAAACGGCTGAACGAATTTCAATGAAATTTGGCATAGATGTAGAAGATAGTCTGGAAGAACACATAGGCTACTTATTTTTGTTTTTTTGAATCCCACGCGGACGGAGTCGGGGGCGAAAGCTAGTTTGTTTATAAAATTGAATTATCATAAAATTTTTCCTCTTGCTATAAATCGTTTCTTTGCGACCGTGGAGTGATCGATTGTTTTTCAATGATGCCAACATTATATTTACACGATGAAATTGATAAAGTTATTAATCCTTGATTTTGAACGCACTCTATCAAAGCTATTGACTAGTAGTATGTTTCCCTAGTGACCAAACAAGTCGAGATTATAAATCACTGTGTTCAACTCGCTTATGTTAGCAACGCCTGTTATGGTACGATCCTAACCATAAGAGGATTTACAGAATACTATTTAATTCTAAAGTCAAACATATTGGTCAGTGCATTAAAACTTAAAAGGTCATTTTATGACGTATGATGTATTAATGAATTTGTTTTGTGAGATATTCGCGTCTCACTGAATATGCCTACAAATGTTATTTTAACGAACCAAAACGCGTATCAAAATGTTACTATATAAATAAATGCTAATGCATAATATTGATATTTATTTAATAACTAGTCAATTTTTGATTACTTTAATTGCCTAATTGATTAGATATATTTTTTAAACTCAAACAAATATGTCTACAAAACTATTACCAAAAAATGCAAATAAGAAAAAACGTAAAAATTTGATGTGAATGACTTTATACATTTTTCTGCAATGTTTATAATCATATGACGTATAAATAAAACTGGTTTTGTACGCTAAGGCGGGCAAACAAACATTTGCAACCTTCATGCAAGTAGCCTTTTTGATTTTAGTCGCATTCACGCTACTTGGCATCCACTACGTGTTCACTGACCTTTGAATCTTTAAGCTTGTTCTCAAGTACAAACAAACCGACACGTAGATATGAAGATAATCCAAAGTTTCCGATAGAAGATTACCTCGACTAAAGTATAGATATGAATTGATAAAGCTTTTTTATTTATTTGTAAACAATGTTGTAAAATGAAAGACAAAGTTTTAACTAAGCAAGACAATACGTCACATGAAATACGAATATCTGCTTAGTTGCACACTTAAAATGAAATTGTCAGTGATTGTCGGCCCTCAAGCCTTGAAGCAGCAATATTAGTAAATTGTACCCAAAAGCACACTTAGAATTAAAAAAAATAGATAGCTATAGAGACAATTACCACCAAAAATAACCTAAAACCTGATTCAGAACTATTTGAAAAATGATTTGATGGCATCTAAAAAAAATTCCACAACTTCGTTGCTCTACAATTTGCCTACGAACTAACCATAGAAGTCTGTTTAAAACTAAACCGGTTGAGATACTTTTTTATTGAAATGTTTTTTAATCAACGAAAGACCACAAAGTAAATTACATCGTTAGATAAAAATAAAATTAATACGTTGTGGCAAGCATAATAGACGAATTTTTAATCTTTTTAGTATAATTTACTTGTCAGAACAGTCAATTAACATTGTACTTGAAGTTAACATGACAGTTTTATAGTTGTGTTGTGTGAGCTATTGTACGATGCACCGGCAGAGTTTAACTATTAGATATTCGCTCGCGGATGCCCGCAATTACCTAATCAGGCCTTATTAACGTCAGCCTGTTACGCTCTACGTGGATAAGACCAATCGCTTTTTCATAAAGTCCGCACTGGTAGTAAAATTTAAGACAAGGTTATGAAACGTGAAGGAATTCTTTAAAAAATCCCTGTGAGACTTGTTGATTAGAAGTTTCTTAGTTTAGTAGTAACTACGTGCAATTCTGCAAGTCTAGTCCTATCATAGTTGCAGATGAATAACATTTTGTTATGAACAGAGGGATTTCCTCTGACATCATGTAACAGTTTCATAAGATTTCAATACGTCATTACTGCGTAACTTATGACTGTGTTAACTTCATTGATTTTTGTGCAATAAGCTTAAAAATGCAGAAATATCAGAACAGTTATATATGTGTCATCTCTTCATTGATAAATTCCAGCGTGGCTTGACCTCTTAGAGAAATACAATTGTACATAATGAATTGTTATTTAAGCTTTGCTTATTGACACTGAAACTAAGACTTTGTTTTTTTTTTTAATTTGTCATTTAAATACGGAACGCTAATGGCAGTAAACATTTTCATAATATTAAAAACAAAACCAAAAAAGGTTGTGTTGGATGTGGGTGATAAGAGATAAGAAACTGTATTTTCATCGGAACAATGCGATAAGTAAAAAATAGTCAAAGGTTCTACGTGAAACCATAAGTGTTACTGCCTAGATTCATGGGTACAACAAACTATGACCTTGTTAGATTTTGCTAGAATCACTAGAAGTAAGTAAATTGTTTTTGTGATTCTTTAGACTTTACATAACGTTATGAAAATTAATTTTAATGTCATTATGTAGTTGCAAATTTCGTTTTTGTACAAAAATTGATTAACATTGTTATGTTATTCTAGAAATTAAGTTGTTTGTATTTGTCAAAGCAACGCGGTTGTTGTTCTTTTATGATTAATTCTGCTCATTCCCCAAGAGCCTGAGATTAACGAGACAAACTTCTCGGCTTTGTATGAATATAGATGTTTATCTGCAATGACCTGTGACCTAATGGTAACTCTAGACGTCGCTTCGACGTAGCGTCGCGTTTCAAGTACTTATACTTTATTTGTATGCATAGGTTAATTGAACGGATCCGGTTACAAGCAAATACATCTCGTATTAAACTGAATAAGGGCCCGTCCCACTACTGGCTGATAAAGGCTCAGATGAAGCGATATAGTACGAAAATCCGATACTTCCATCAAATATTTTATACGTTGGATTGTTATCTGACGATTTACAAGAATTGTGGGACAGACCCTAAATCTTCTAAATACTAGTTTGATCGGGTAAAGAGTTTATTGTTGCCAAAAATAGTTGAGACTAAATTGAACCTGGTTTGATCTAGTGTTTTGAGTTTATTAAATTGTTTCTTTCTGACGATTTTTTACGTTTCCAATGTAATAGGCTTCTACAACTATTATGTTGTTTTTATTGCATATAATTATATGCTCTTACGTTATAAGCATTAAGTATAAAAATGTAATATTTCATTGGTATTTAAATGTATAGTTAGCTGTTAAAATATGTTTTTTTTATGGTACGAATAATGATAGAGATAGATAGGTATTGCAACTATTCAGTATGTTAATGACTGCAGTAGGTTTTCTAACTAAAATTGACAACTGAGTAACGAAAAGATTTTTTTCTTTTTTTTTTAATTGACAACTTACATGGTAATGTAGACCTCCAATCAACTGTCGTGTGTTTGTCAGCCAGTCATTTCAATTAAAATATAACGGCAGCGCTTCGTAATCGTCTCGTTTAGCCGCATGGTAATATTCCTAATTGCTTTTAACACCAGATACATACCTATGTCCACGTATGTACGTGCACCAGTATCACACTTGGTTCTGATCGTACAGACTGCTTGTCCGCGATTAATAACGAATCAGTAAACTCGTTTCTCGATCGTCTTTCCAAAAGGTATGCCCTTTTTCTCTTTTTTACCACATATTTTTTGCTTTTAAACAGTTTTTTTTATTGCCTGCTATGCAAAATGCAAATAGCGTTGCGATTTGTAAACAGTTTTCAAGGTTACTCTTGATTAAAAAGTCTTCATGATATTTCAATTATGTTAAACATTTTACTAGATTATTTTTTTGCTTTAAAGGTAATAGCAGATATTATTATTTTGTATGGTCTCTTAGTATTAGTATTATTTCCCGATGTTAGGTACTTAATGCGCCCACAACTTTTTTAATTTCTTTATATTAATTACCTTGCAATTATTACGATTATATCAGACATTGACGTAATAGGTGTTGAAATCATTAATGATAGATGTCGTTATTATTTATCATATAATTAATAGTGAAACAAACGATCTATTTAAAAAAAACGATTATTAATTTCATAATATGCGGAAATTATCGTGTTACGTCTCGTTAAATTAAGATTTCCCGTAACTTCTTCTCTTATCAAACTTTCTTCTGGTTCTTACTCATCTCTTCATATAAACTAAAATGGAATCTGCGAGATCTCTATGTGAAATGCGCTTTTTATATTTTCAGTAATAAACATTTTGTAAAATGGGATGCTGATCTGGATGAAGCAAGCCCTAGTACGAATAGCAAATAAAAAAACATTATGGTATTCTGCAAATCGAAGTCCCCTTTTGCTGGACAGTTTTACTAAAACCGTGAGGCTTTTATGATAAATTCAATCAGGCTTACAAATAAACGTGGTACAAATATTATTAGTAAAAATTTAGCTTATACTCAGTTTATTCCTAAGTTTAACTTTATACCGCGTTTTTTTTTTGTAAAGCTGAATATGTTTTTGAAAATATTACTTTAATATTTTTGTACTTTCGAAATTAGTGTGCACTTCTATGCCGGATGTGTAACGTCACCTTCGTGCGTGCTCGCACGTCGCTGCTTAATTTCAATGCCGTCGACTCTTTTTTTCAATCAATATAAAAATCCTAACATCTAACCAGCTATATAATTTAAAAAAATATTGCAATAAAACATACGATTTTTTTTACACAATTCATAATCCGCACAGGTATAATATATTCAGTTCGCACACGATGATGTATATCAACAAGTTGAAGTTTTTGTCGCAAGATCGACTGGCGTGGTGGGGCCGGAGCATTCCTCGGTCGTTTCTTTCACCTCCAGTAGCGCAACAACGTTAGCGAGGTATACTAGCGTCTGCGCAATATTTCGAAAATCGTACAATAGAGTGTC
>NW_013525024.1:725258-731737 GCF_000836215.1 Papilio polytes | reverse complement strand
AGCTCGCCGTCGCCTACGTACACAAACGACTCTTGTTTATAAGCAAACGCTCGACGCGCAGTGTTCGCTGTTAAGCCGTTTCGTATACACGTAACAGCATAAGCGTCTATAAATAATTAACAAAAAAAACTACATATTGGCAAACGCGAACGGTCTCGTGTGTGTCTACGTTTCTATGAGCGACGTTATCTCGCGCACGTGTTTGCATCGTTAAATGTGCCAAAACCTGCTGGACAAATGCAGACTATGAAATGGATAGAGATGGTGCGCCTCGGGCCTCCCTCCCCCGAGAGGTCTTCAACTTTCGACAGTGATAAGGTGAGGTCACATTCTTTGGTCACGGTGCTATTTAATATCTTAACCGTGTCGTCATCGTTAATGAACGGTAGTTTATACGTTTTTAATTGGTGCTCCCAATTTTTTTATTCCACGTGGCCGTGATAAATGTCTCAAGCCCAGTAATTATAACTTGAATTATTGGACTGGCAGCAAAATACCACACATACAATATATGGCCTTGAAAAGTGCTAATTATACCAAAACTCTCAGAAGATTAGCAACAGTAAACCTGCATTTTATATTTAAATACATATAATGCGCAATACTGTAATGTCAGTATTCGTTTATGTCCAATGTTATAAAAGCATTTGAATATTCAAAAGGTTATCTCATTATATCTGCACCACAGACACCGTGTGAACACATATGTTTTATTACGATAATAATTACGCAAAAGTTTTTATAACAAAGTTCATTACCACAATGAATTGTAGCAGAACTCCGCTCTACCGTAACATAAATATTATCGTTCATCGAATCGATTGTATTTTAAATTAACTTTAGAAAAGAATAGCTAATTTCAAATAATAAAAAAACGAAGGAGTCTTGATCATCCATCCGTTCAATAGACGGCGAACAAAGTCTTATGAAAGTGGACCACGGAACAGTCTATAAATAGTAAGGCGATTGACCCTCGATATTTTTCTGAAGTGTAGCCCTGTAATTATTGTAATTAGGGTGCCGGCTGCACTCATAATGCTGTCAATTCAATAAATACATCAGACGGTTGAGGAAATTAATAAAATATTCTTGAACGATGTATCATACATGGATTTGAAATATTTCATTCTTAGAAAACAAGTTTTTTTTTTGTAATTTTTCATCGTTTTCTTCATCCGTGCTTTGTTTAACAACACAACTACAATGTTTTAATAGCTTCCAATCATGTTTATTAACAGTTACGTATACAATCGGAGCCGTGCAACGACGGTCGGATATCCGGCTTTCTCATTGTCATTCATTCCTTCTTTCAAATTAAATAGCATATCGCTGTATCAAATTTAGACGTTTAAACTACTAAAAAGTTATTTTTCTTGATGAATCATTATTTAAAGAAGCCAAGATAATCAATAAAATCCTTAATTCTACTATTTTTATGATATATATTAAGTCACTAGAATGACAATTATTTCGTTGATCTATTTGATTAAAAAAATAAATTCTACTCATTTGCATTCCGTCCACGTGGCTGATTATGCCAAGAGATGTATTTTAATCAGTCGCGTTTATGTTAAGCGGTGGGTGTGTTATGTTACACTAATAAAGTAAATTTTGTATAAATTAACGCCAAGATTTTTTAAGTAAGGTGATGGAAAATTTTTATTCTGAATCTTTCCTTATAGGTTACATAGTTTTATCATTGTCAAATATCTTTAAACTTTATTTACAAAATCTACTAAAACTTCATAATTTTTAATTAAGTTTAAAGTCAATATTAGAATTTTATTGTAACTTACATAAAATAGAAAAGAAAGGTAAAAGTTGTCGCGGTTAGTTCTGTCAGAAAATACACTCGGGTAGAGAAAATGACCACGTACGCGACACAAGAATCACAAGTTTCACTTTTGCCACCGAGTTAGAATTCCCACTATTGTTTTCTGGTTGACTAAACAGTTGAGATAAAGTTCACTGTACAAGTGAAAGGGATTCATCGGTTAGGAGTATTGATTAAAAACTTATAGATAAGTTAGATAAGTTATCGGTGCTTTGTTAATACGTGCTGGTTATTGCCGCTGGGGCTGGGAACGTGACTGTTATCGGTGCATGTAATACAAAAGAACTAATCATTTCATGTTCCACTACACTATACGTATATGTGGGGTATGAAATAAGAGACATACAGACTAGGTTCTATTCATGTACCTCCTACATCACACAATTTGCTTTGAAAACCAGTAACGGATGTCCTCTCCTCAACTATAAAGAATGAATTAAGACAGTAGCATAAAAAGAACACCATATTCTGCAGAGTTGCATTACCTTTTACATTTTCTTTCATCGATCTAGTAGAGATCTAATAAAGATTTTCGTCTTGATGTTATATTTAGAAATTAAATATAAGAAAATTTGTAATATCGAAATGGTCTTTAATTGAAAACGGAGTCTTTTCCACTTTACATAGTTCTACGCAGCGATCATAAGTGTTTAAATTATCAAGATATTTATTGCCCACATTGCTCATAAATTTTAAGTAATCCACACATTAATCCAGGGATGGCTCTATATGTTGGTAATTGCATTAAGATAAGCGATACCAAGATAACGACGAGTTTACTTAAAACCAAATGACCGAACGAGGATCAGTCAACTTCGTGGTTTTCATGACAAATGACGCACACTGTCAGCGCGGTTACAAAATGTTCTGGAAATAATTCGAAATAAAAACTCTGTGGAAATGGCCCTTATCGGTATTCAGCCTTAGGCTGGTAATGCGTTTGTTAGTTTACTAACGAACTGCGCTTACTAAATAAAAACGAGAGTAACATCAAGAAACGTACAGTGAGATTTGAAACCAAAATGTTGCGCTACATCCGCAAACTGGCGGCGCGAATCATGGTGAAAATACGAAAAGCAGAAATGTTTATATTCAACGTAGCAGTGGTGCGTAGGCGCGGCACCATACATTCTATTTGTAGGAGAGCGACTATACATTCTATACACGAGGTGAGGGATACCAATTTAAGAAATAATGAGCCTCCAATTGTTGGAAACGTTTCCTAATTTGCTTCATCTTAACGATCGAATGACTGCTGGCCTGTTAACGTCATTTAACTAGGAACAGAAAGAGCATTGTCTGTGTAACGAACAATTGCTAAATATGCTAGTTAAGTGGCTGATTTTAGTTCCTGCTAGCAGACACCAACATGTTCATACTTGTATTTCTTCTCTCTTGGTCGTTATTTTAAGTAATTTGAAAACTAGCTAAAGCTCCTATTAATTATATTAATTGTAAAAGTGTGCTAACTTTAGTTTCACAATAATCACTAGTTTTAGTGCACACAGCACGCAGCGGTTGGATGTGAACTGTAGTGTTCGGGAATGTATCATTTCATTGCATCTTGTCGACTTCATATTGCATCACATTGTTCTGAACCAGTTAAAACTAATGACTCGAAATTCATTTCTTGAATCAAATTCCACCTCACATTCATTAAGTTCTATCTAAGCATGATATAGCACTACGAAGTAATTTAATAATAACTTAGTTTAAAAATTGTTTATGAGTTTGTAACATTAATAACTAGATAAGTTTAAAAACTTTCAAATTGATTTATCAGATGCTTTTATCTCTAACCTGTAATATAATATTACAGCCACTCTTAAGAAAAATAAAATTCTAGTATCTAAAGACTCCAAAATTTTTGATTAAAGGTTTCTACTAAAGAATCACTTGTGCAAAAACTGTTGTCCTCCCTTTTATTAAATTAGACAAGTGTATAAATATATATTTTCAGTATTGTACAAGTAATAGAAACTAACAGTTGCAAACAAAAAAATAAGTATTTCCATCGTCACAGCGTCAACTCAAATTGTTGAAGCTTTTTCCTTTAACAGAGTTGCTAAAAAGATGTTAATTTATGTAAATGCTGGCCGTTTTCGCGTTGTTTTGCGTTAGAAAAGAAAAAAAATGAAACATGTCTATGCGTAGGTGTTGTCGATGAGCGATGAGCTTCGCCGCGCGCTGTACTCGTCGGGCGCCTCCGTCGACATGGAGTTCTCGCCACCTGACCTCATCGGCGCCTCAGAGATATTCACCATGGAACACAGGTATATACAATTTATACTGAAACTAATTATTTTGTATTATTCAGTTTTTTGATTAGGGCTGTCATAGTTGACAGTCAGATAGGATGATTTTGTTACACCAATTTTACAAAATATATCGTTATTTAGTGGAAAATTGTGTTTCTAGATGGGTCGGGGGTGTATTAGCGTTTACATTATTTATGTTAGAATGATCTTAATTACGAATTCAAACGGGTTGTGTCAAAAGTTTTGTCGAAAAACAATTACTCTAGGATCAAATTAAATAAGTCCGAAGAGCTAAATTACAGCCAGTATCTAATTTGTTATAAATACAACAGTAATTTTCTACTAAATGTTTGTAAAACTGATCAACTAGTCTCGTTTTTATACCCCTGACACAGATTGGTAATCGATTAATTATAAATTAATCTTTTAATTTTATGTTTGTTTATAAAACTGTTTAATTATTATGAAATTGTTTTTTATACATATATTATTTCATCGCAAAAAAGACGGGCGTACATTATGGGCGCTGTCTTAGGTTTTTTTTACTATTTTTGATTTTTACTTGTATGTAGTGAATGGTTGGAATGTACTCAATCAAAATAACAAACATGTTGTTGTTTTACGCTTTGCCTTTGTCTATGCATTATAATATGAAAAGAATAATAGTACGTAAAGTCACGCATTGTCTATGGAATTTTACGAATGAAATCACATTTGCATAGATTAATAATACATTAGACTATTTGTTGATTATGTATTTGTGTTTAGAATTTCATAAACAGTCAAGTACGTTTCAATTCTTACAAGAAACCGTAGATCTTGAGAATTAGATGAAAAGATACATTACATCTCTTAAGAGATAGGGTCGAATGGTTAGAAGTTATAAATGTGATGTTAAGTTACTAGTAATCATGAGCTTCCACTACACGCTTGAATTTTCACACTACAAAATTTTCTCTGCTATATTTCTTGTATTTTTGTAGAGAGAAGTTGTGCAGCGTGCTGCCGGCGCGTGCGCAGGGCTACATGTGGTCGCTGGCGTTCAGCACCAGCCAGCACGGCTTCTCGCTCGCCTCCATGTATCGCAAGATGCAACGCGTCGACAGCCCCGTGCTGCTCGTCATACAGGACACGGATAACAACGTTAGTATACCAGAGATTAACCTTTTTATTTATGGTTGAGCCCTTACAGAAATCTACTAGTCTCGGTGCATCCTACATTCTTATAACTAGTGTACTTTCAGTTTTTATCTTTCTGGTGTACAAGAGAACTTGGCTGAATTTTTGGAAAGTTTTCCGACTTTGTTAAAGTAAGTTTTATAATGTACAAAATGACCTTTACCGAAATGAGATAAACGAGTGCAATCATTGTTTATTTTTCTCTTGAAGGTATTAAATTATAAATTATTTTATTTTCAATCCAATTGCGTTCTACGATAATAGATATCAATAAGTAAATATTTTCAAGTGGAGACAATTACGATGTGTTAACTGTTTTTTCATTAAATATCATTTGCTTCACCAAATGCAACTTGATCAAAGTCTTCTCTATGTAACATTTCATACATTTTAAAACACACGATAAATTAACCTATCTCGAAATAATTAAATCTGCAATACAACTGACATTTATATATTTATATCCAGTTTATAATAGGTCTTCGAAATGTTATTATATTTTGAAACGAAATATTCTCTCTGTCTTTATCATGAATGGTTCATTGAATTGAATGAACTAATAAAGCGAAATAAATAACAAACATCACTTTGTTTAACAGAATCTCAAAACAATTTTTAACTCAATGATTGTTGTTTCAAATGTTGAAGTTAAATATTGGTTGAAATTTTCAGTTATCTAGTCATAACATAGCAAGTAAAGTTTTATTTATAATAAACTATAGATCTTTTTCTCAGCATAAATGATAGTTAACTAGACGTTATAAATCATAAACAACTTACGCAGCAAATAAATAAAATACCCAGGCGCCTAGACTCGTAATTGTTTTTAATGAAGTTTTTATAGCAATCGACTGAACACAACGTTAATACTTCAACGTGATGTAAAAAGTACAATAAAATGTATAGGTACATGTACATATACATATACGCAAACAAAACAATACGAATGTTGATTAAATATGTTGGAATTCGTTACGTTTTCGTTTCTTTATGGTAGTACATACCTTTCAGTATAGAATTGAATTATTTAATATTCAAGAAACATTCGACTTTAGTATTTTGAGCGCATCGACAGTCAAGGTTTTTTGAAAGGCGTCGAAGAGAAAATACGGTGTCAAACGCGATAGTTGTTTATCGGCCAGTTGTTGTGCATAAATCGTTTTATGGCTTCATTATCAACAAGTAGGTTATACGACTTGTTTTTCTCA
>NW_013525024.1:715444-722768 GCF_000836215.1 Papilio polytes | reverse complement strand
GCGACGCCCTAACGAGAAATATATAATTATCTTTAGTTGTAACTGTATGTGAGTTTCGTATGTGTTAATGTTAAGTTAGTGTGAGCATAATTTATGTTACTTTTACTGTGATTTGATTATAATATGGTTGCATTTTACTATAGAACGCGTTATCACGATTTAACATTAGTTACCGGAAATTTGAACTATGCGTCGTGCTATTCGAAGATTTCGCATCATGGGGAAAGTAAATATTAAATGGAGTGATAGCATTATATTTGATGTAACGCTTCTTACAGATATAGTGGCAGATATATTACGACATATAATTATCATAGTAAATGATTATACATAGTGTTAGAGCTTGATGAATGTAACCGCCATTGTGCTTAGTTGTATCACTTAGCATGATGTTACTCAGACTTTCTGGTCGAAATTATTTATTTAGCTGTGTAAGATGGTCCGCGGTCCTGCGACGGTCCTGCGGTGGTCCGGCTGCGGTCTGGCCGCTTGTAGCTTGGTGCTGGATGTCCGCGTGGTCCTCGTGGTCCTCGAGCGGTACACGTCTGTGTAGAATTATCATCGAATATACAATGAATTTAGACCGAGGTTCAGTAGGACTTTGGAGATATTCTTTGTTTGTGTAGGAGTTTAGTCCTCGCTGAGTTGGGGGTAGTTTAGGATGCTCGTGCACTCAATGTCTGTCGACTATCGCGCCGCGTGTGTGTAACTCTTTATATTGTCAATTTGATCCTGAGTTTGAACCGCAGAGACTTTTTCTATCTTATTCTCTTTCAGAGTTCTTTTTGATTAAACTGTGGTGACGATGTTTTTGTCAGTGGAACTTACGGTTACGAACCACGCCCAAACTATCCTTTGTTATGTCATCTAGGGCCTAACACGAAAGTTTGAAAGAAAAATTCGTAACGTTAAATTCATACAAATTTTGTCGATGACATTTCTAATGCTGTCTTGCAAATATTCGTGTTAGGACCCCTGTATTCGCTCAGCGGCTGAAGGTGCATCACTGCGGTTGCTTTTAGCAGATTGCATGAAGTGCGTCGTGATCTACGTGATTATATAGAAACGTTGCTAAATGTTTAGTTTTCAAAGTTGGTAGTAGAAATAAACTGTGCAATTAACTATGCTGTTATAGAAACTACATTAACAATATTAACGCGATCGTTCAGTCCATGCAAAATAACTATACTTATAAATGTTGTTGTTTGTCATCAAAAATGTATTAGTATGAAAAATTAGTTTTACGATAAAAAATTATCGGCATAATTATTGTTAAAATTAAAATGAAATTGTTGAGTAGCAATGGAGATATATATAATTATTTATTCTGTTATAACTTTCAGTTAAGATTCTGTAGCTGTATTAATTTACTGGTGATCTATTGTGTAACTTCTAAGTTGTTAAAATATAAATCAAGCCATAATAACGGAGAATATATTCTTTTGAGAAAATGTTTTATTATTTAACATCAATCCCTTTACATTTAATACAATTAACATTAAATAAATGCAGCAATAATGCGACAGTCACTTCACCGTTGTAACATCTGTATATTGCCTTTGTTCCTTTATCCTAAGCAAAGTTACCTGATCAGTTAGAATTTTTTTTTTCACAGTTTGGTAGCTAGAAATGTAAATGGAATATTTTTTTCCACTTTCATAAACAATAGGGTAACACACTTTTTTATTTTCCGAGCCGTCTATTACTATTACAAGTGGGTTGCCGAGGTTCTTCGGTCTGGGTTGGCTGGAGTAATCCATGTCCTATTCTCACGCAAAATACGCGCTAGCCGTGGAGTTGCGGAAACCGTAGCCCCTACTACTACTAATATTACAAGTATTATCTGCCATTTATATTCCTAATAGCGGCTGTGTGGTGTCCAACAGAGTGAAATTAGCGGTTGAAACTACACAATTGTACCTAACCTAGCACAAATTTGACTTGTTATTAAGTGGAAAAAAAATATATTTTCCGCAACTTATGTAGTTTCTAACTGGTGAGCTAGCTTTGGTTAGGAAAAAGGCAATATTGTTATCCACTCACTCTATAGATAAAAAAAAATACAATGTTTATATACACACATTACAACAGTTTTAATTCACATCTGACAGTAAGTTAATTAAAACCTGCCCCTTTTCGGTTGATAATAATCTCTATTCCGATTATCAGGATTAGTATATCCTCGTCTCTGTCCATACCTTCTGTTGTCATAGCTTTGATCCTCATAGCTTCTATCTTGATACCCTCTAGTATACTCATTGTGACCTCTATCCTGGTATCTGTCATGATTTCTATTCCTATTAGAACTGTCATATGGATGGAATCGTCTATTGTTGAATCTTCGGTTTTGTGTTGCTCTCCAATTCTCCATTATCGGAGGTTTGGGTTGTTCAGCATTAAACACTTTCATGTAATCTTCATCTAACTCAGTAAACCGGTCCTTTAATTCCTCTTCGCATTGTGCCAGAAAATCTCTATCTTCAGCAGAAATATCAGTCGCCATTTTTAATTTTTCGGATACACTATTAAAGAATCAATCACTGAAAAGGAATTAACAATATTAATATAATTAAAACAACGATACCTTAAGAGGTATTTAATTAAATGCTTATTTTTTTAGCACAACACATTTTAATCTGACACCAAGACTAAAATTAAGGACACAGACTTACACAAATGAGGAAAGCCACCACATAAAGGCTATAAATAATTGTTGAACAAGAGACTGTGCAACATTTGCCTAAAGTAAAAGACGCTTAAGAAGTGCTTTATATATTGCACACTTTTTCAATTGATAGTTTAGTTGGGTACTTGACCAATGTGAACATAAATGGTCGTGTGAATTATACTCCTGTTTGTTTATGATTTTGGCTTGAAAGCCCAACCTGATGAAACCATCGTACAAAAAATATTCTGCAGTCTGTAGGGTCTCCAAGACATACAATAAGCTAATCTGACATTTACATTAAAACAAAACCTTTTCCAAACAACACAATGGGCTCATAACAGCATCCAACACCCTAATAAGAAAATTGTTAATATTTACAAGAATCACTTATTATGCTGGACACTATAAGAATATAAAATGTTCTTGGTTCAATATGTACATTTGAGCTCTTAAAGACCCAACCAACAAATGTGTTACACTCGGGGCAAATGCATGGCTTCCATTGATATCCAGGATACCATAACTCCTCCTCCTGCCACTATAATGAAATTGGTTTGCAATGTTAATAAAGATGGCCTACTTAGAAAATACGGACGCTCTTACTCAGAAGTTACAGGGTCTGAATTATATCTCTCTAGAAGTTAATGGCATCAACTTTCTAGCTACTTAAATCTAGCAATAAATGGGGTAGAAAAAAAAATGTGCATTTACCTCTCCGAAACTCTCGCAAGTAGCTTGCAAGGTGGTTATGACGTGGAATTCAAAGTTATCTTTTGATAATAATTGAATTAACACATTATCGTCATTAAATACAGCATCCTCAAATGTATGACTAGATTCTCCACTACGCTTAGAAGTTATCGCTTCGGTACCAGTAATATTATTGCCACAAGAACGACATACAATGATATCTGTGAAAAAAATCGTAGTTGTTAAATTAACAAAATATTTCCAATGTCTAAAGTATATATGACTGAAATGACTTACTTTTTAATGTATGATTAGAGTATTCCGATCGTGAAACACAAGGAAAGTATAAACTTCCAAGAATAAACAAAATGTAAATCATTACAAATTAACCACGACTGATATGTTTCATTCAATCAATTCGTTCTAAATTCTAATTTGAACCCGAATCTACCGAAGCTCGAAATCTTTTCTGTTTTGGTCTTCGCCATAGACAAACTAGTTGTGATCAAAGAGCGTATGGTTGCGATTAGCTGACCTTTGTAAGGGTTGGTACCATGGAAATAATAAATACAACGTACAACAGGAATTAATTCTATTTTGCAATTAAAATTAAGAAAATAAAACCTATTATGCTAAGCGAGTAAGAGTTTTGTGCACGCAAAATAAAATTGAAGTCGTGTGAGAGAGCTACAAGTGACTTCTGCGACACTTTCTTACAGTGACCTACAGTTGCCAGATATCAATCCTTTCGTTGTTTATACAAAATTAGGCGATTGATGTAATTTAATGAAGTAAAAACTTTTACTCTTAAAATGTTTCTAAATATTAATAATAATATGTTACCGACATGTTAAAGCAATATTATTTGTTGCTATGTGTAAAACCTTATTAACACAAAAAATTTGCGATTGGCGTACAGGTTTTCTTTTATTTGTTTGAAATTCGGACACCTGCACTGCCAACCCTACGTTTTTTTTTTATTTTGTGATGTTTTTCAAGAATTTCAGTTAAAATGGGAAAATTCGTGTTCTGTGACACATATGTGGAAAATAGGCAACAATATGATTATAGTTTGAATTTAAATTCAAGTAAATGTTTATCTAAACATTAAAAACAAAGACTTTTATAAGTCATCTGGTACAGGCAGGGTACTGGTATTATGAAGAGTATGTCCTCTTCTTCAATCATAGACAAGAATTCAGTCGTGCCGGTTCGCGCTTCGCGCGCGTTTTTTCTTGTTGTCAAAGTTGTTTATCGATGTTAGTTAACCATTTATTATTCAATTATATAGTTAAAACAAAATGTTAAAATCAATTGAAACAGTGATTTGACATTTTATGTCCCTTTTTATTATTTTACATGTTAACCTACGAGATTTGTGTTGGACCTGTCAAAAAGTACGCGAATATTTGTCACTAGATTTTTGCATAATGTCTGCAGAATGTATGAGAATGAATACATAACTTTAACTCCGAAGCGATGCGCACTTACAGAAGTTACAAATGCCAGCTATGTGTCTCCTACTGCTAACCTCAAATTGTTGACCAACGTTGCACTGCAGTACCCCACGCCGCCACCGAGCGCAGTACAACGAAAAGAAAAATCCTTGCAAATATTATGCGACAAGTAAGAATACATGTCATTAGTCGAAAATAATGATTATGGAATTGCTAGTTTCCCTTGCAAATGTGGACCTTATTAATTTGTAATTTTCTTTCATCTTTGTAGATTTCTTAACCTATTTCCACTTCAATGTAATGGAACAATGAAAATCCAATTGGATAGCACTGCGGCCAGGTTGGGAGTAGAAAAAAGAAGAATGTATGACATAATAAATATTTTAGAAGCAATGAAATATGCAGTCCATGAAAAGAAAAATACATATTTGTGGCATGGCGAGTCTGGCCTTAGTTCCTTTTTAAAAGTTCTTAAAAAACAAGGGGAAAATCTACGCTTATCTGAGGCTTTGAGAGGGAGAGCACCTAAACCTCTGCCACCTAAACATAAAACACTAGGAGTACTGGCCAAAAGATTCTTAATGTTATTCTTAGTAGAACCACCAGTAAGTATCATGCTATAACTGATTATTTAAATTTTCAGTTTTATTAAGATTTGTAAAACAACATTATTCTTTTCTTTGCAGAATACTCTAATAAATTTAGAGATGGCTGTGAAGGTATTAATCGATACTTCAAATAAAAACAAAACTGATCTCTCACCAGAGCAACTGGATCGTCAACACAAGTCTAAAGTACGAAGGCTCTATGACATTGCTAATGTATTCATATCAATTGGTCTCATTGAAAAAGTTTCAGGTAATTTAATACTAAAGAAGCCGGTATTCAAATATGTTGGAAGGTATAAGGTTAATAGGTTTGATGATTCCATCAAAACACCATCTCCGATAACACCCCTCACAGCATTAGATACATATCAGAAATTAACCCCTTGCCATGTGTATGCGGGTAGATCGAAACGAAAGTTAGAATTCACCACCCCGAGTAGTGAGAGCAAACTGGGTGTAACCACACCCCCGCACACACCCTCCCACAAGTGGGATGAAATCCTACTTGTAGCAGACATGGAGCTGAGTAGAATTAATAAAGGAGTTTAGTTGTGATTGTACGCTTTATACATACTTATTTTATGTAAATTCTATTTAAAAATGGCCATAGTAAACTTTTTATGGTAAATGAGAGAATATGTGAGACAATCAGCTGAATACTGCAACAAATCTTTTGGTAAGCGCTGCTTAGCATCTGACAGATGTTAAAATTATAAAGGAATTTGGCCCCTTATCATTTAAAACACTCCAAATATAAAAATTGTTTTAATATTCAGCTGAATGTTTAGTGCTCTAGATAACATATGTAAGGATCTCTGCTGACTGGTAACATTATTTACCATCTGGTAAGCTATATTTTTAATCTGACATTTAATTTGACTTTAGTTCCTTACAAATGTTTTGCAATATAGAAATGTGCCTTAGTTTGTTAACTTGCTGTGCCTTACTTTGCCAGCATATATTAATATTCACTGAATGTTGACAGTGAACTTGACTGAAAATTAATTTTAGGCAGATTGAGGGTTAGCTAATATCTGGTACCCAAAAATTTCAATAAAAAATGGCTATTCAGATATACATTTTTTAAAGTTATAATTTTTTTACTCCAAATGTATTGGATAATAATATCTGACAATCTTATTTAACAACTGTTAGCATCATTATTTACATGCTTGTGGTATTGAGAAGGTGACCAGATATTTAAAGCTACAATGTGGTTTGTGTAATAAATAATTGTATGCTTAGTCTTCCAGGGATGTGCTGTAAAAATATCTAAAATCTATTTTAAAGCATCACAATGCTTTATAACTGTTAGAAATATAAAAATTTTAATTTATAAACAGAAATTTTATGTGAGTCCCAGACATAGCATTATATTTTTAATATAAAATGTTAATATTATGGAAATGTCAATATTTGTGATTGAATACTATATAGATGTTCTTAAGTGCCTCCTCTTCAGACTATCGTCCCATAAAAAGGCTGTAATATGTGGGGGCTGTAATGGTTAATATTTTACAATATGACAGTGAAATAAAATTTAATTAAAAACTGTGTGCTTTGGCTTGTTAATAGACTGAAATTACGAAATTAAATTTATTATACAATTAGAATTATGACTTAACAAATTACATGTAATCCTGACCCTGGGAGTCTCAGGACTGATTACTAAAAGCTAGTTTTTTTTTAAGTAATAAAGTTTTGCATATATTATGACAAACGTTGGACTACATATTAACTCTATAAAATTATATATTTATTTTAGTATTGGCGGTGAATGCAATTATGTCCTTATTGGACTTACATTTATAAAGAATATTATGTAAAGTTAAATATTATGTTCTATTTTTTATAAGTTACTCTTAAATAAATACAATGATATTTATTCTTATTGTTTTGAT
>NW_013525024.1:706810-715396 GCF_000836215.1 Papilio polytes | reverse complement strand
TTTTTTAAATCTATTTTTACCATAAATTCCAGGTAGATATAACAATAAAACCTTAAAAACTATGCTACAAACCTATTACATTTTTGTTTCACAAAAGTGCATCTGCTTGGTATTGCGATTTTAATTATAAATATATTGTCAAAAACAAAACATATATAAATTTAATTTATAACTAATAACTTAGTTTCCTTGTATCTACAATTGCACTATGCTTAAATTAAAAAAATATATTTACTGGCATTTTGGTTAAGTATGATTATCTAGTATTTAAAATTACATGTTGTTTAGTGATAAAGCCTATGTATCATTAAATTAGTTACATACTAACTTTCACCCGCGACTCTGTTCGCGTGGAATTGAAAAAAACAAAAGTGAGCCTATGTGTTCTTCCAGAATATCTTCTACATACCAAATTTCATCAAAATCCGTTCAGCCATTTAGGCTACAAACTCTTAACATCCATCAATTTTAACTTGCGCATTTATAACATTAGTATGATTATAATTAGTAAAAGATTGCATTATTACATTTAACTCAATAATGGCTCATTGAGTGGTATCACACGATCAGAAGGTGGTAGAAATAGTGGCAAGTGATCCTGTCATACTTGCTCTATCATCGGGAACTGTTCTTCTGAAGGGGGAAGGCTCTCTGCATCAAAGAAACTAGCATGTAGAGCTACTACAGTGACTGTAGCACCTGGAAAACAATTTTATATTTATAATTGAGAAAGACTAGAATGACTACACCCTTCTGGAACCTTCCATAGGCTTCATCTCAAGATTTTACATATCTGATATAACTATAAACTAATGTTATAGATGGAATATATTACATTGCTACATAACAGATAGATAAATTAAAACTTACCTAAGACCCAAAACAGAACAGCACCAGCACCAGCCAGCCAACACAAGGCCATTGAGGCAGCGGCATACACTGCATACTGCTGGGTTTTAGTTAATTCCCAACTTCCAATCTAAAAAAGATGTTATTTAACTTTTAAGTATGTGTTAAAAATATTCAGATGAAGTAAAGATTTATTCAGAACATACCTTCCATGTATTTGGGCCAGATGTTAATTTTCTATATCCAAAAAAGCTAGCAACCATTGCAATCAAAAGCAGCGGAGAAGTAATCCTATAATTAATTTAAAATTATGAAACAAAACACAAAAATTACACACCTATTAAAATATTTCCCGAAAATATACTTACAGACAATATGCAAAAAGTCCCAGGAATACCACCAAATAATTAGCTTGAAAATATTCAATATTTCTGTAAAACCGTCTTGTAAGCCGAGGTATTGAAGCAGGGGTCTGTAGAAAATTGCATTAGATCACTCATTAAGAAAAAAAACTGACTAGACCAAGATTATGCAGACCTGTAAATATGTATATTATAGTTGTAGTGTTAACTAACTAATATTTACATAATTATGATTGACAATGTAACAGTGCAAATTAAGTTCTTTTTGAATTGTAAAATTAGCAGACATAGTAAAATGATAAATTGCATATTTACTTACCTTAAAGTTTTCAGTTGCTATAAACTGCGTCCATGGTCGTCTGCTAGATAGTAGACCTAATACCAAAGCTGGAGCGGCACCGCTCCTGACATGTTGTAGTAGTCTGTACCAATAAGATATGCTCAGTCAGTAGGAGAACATGCTTTAAAGGTAGTAAACATATATGTTATGAGAAATCATTCGACATTCTAGGAAGATATTAGTAATTCTTAGTAAATAACATGCTTCAACATATTTAATATTGTTAGTACAACTTACATTTCTACTTCATTCACATACTTTTGTAAACCTTTCTTTTCAGTAGTGGCATTCATTTCTCCTGAAAGATCTATATTAACGTTCTCGGCCATATTTCTATAGTTATGTTAATTAAAAAAAAAGCAACAAATTGCACGAAGAAAGATTTCGCTTTCGTTTTCAATTTAAAACGTCGCAAAATCGCAAAAAAAACGACGTGTCAAAACGATCAAACAAAATATTTATAATTTTAGTTTTAGTCAAAGAGAGAGCATATAGTGCCACAAGGATATTGTGGTACCTTTTTGACATTGACAGGATGGCGCCTCTGAGCATTTAGGGTTACCAGTAATTTAATATGCCCGCATTAAAAGGAAATTCTTTCATTAAAAACGAAAACGCAAATTATAAAGGAAGTACTTGCACCTTACAATGTAACTAGGAAATGCCCAAGACTTCGTTTGTCGGTTAGAAGGCTCTATAGTTAAAGAATCTTTGTAGCAAACTTTTAGCAATGCACTCTCTTCACAGTGAGGGAAGGAATAGTCTTAATATTTCCTAATATTTTCCTAACAACATTGTTCTTTTAAATAAAAATAAATGTATTGATAAATAGCATAGATTAACAAACCACTTTTAAGAATAAAGAATACATCAAAAATAGTTAAAAAGCTAACAAATGAATACACACAGTTTTTTTCTTAATACGTAAGTAAAGATGATTTTAATGTCAAGAAGGTGGTGCACCCAGGTGCACAAAACACGTTACAATAAAAGGTCGGTCACTGCAATTTGAAATAGAAAATAAAACAACTTTCAGCAAAATATTTTTAAGTCAATTAGTATACATTTTTTTTTAAATTACAAATCTAAAATAGGCGTTGCCTTGAGAGTTAGGGAATTCCTTGATTAACAAATGGTAACAAATTCTGATTGCAACAGACACAAGATGATTTACATTTTCAAATGTAATTACTTCTTCTCAGCGAGAAAAATATCTTCCACTTGAAAAAAAACTGTCTTGCACTACTCTTAAACGCTTTCAACACTTTATTTCATGGAATAACATTAAAAAGCCACACAAAATTCGTAAAATAATGTAAAGTAATGACGCGAAGTGAACTGACAAGCTATGTCACTATTACCCTGACATTAAATGAAATATCATGGAAAATAGCGAAGGTAGCGCCACCCGGATCCCCCGTAGTTAATTTTTTTGGTCCCTTTTTCTTCACATCCTTTTTCTTATGAGAAAGGATGGAAAGTGAATTTGACTGCGAAGGAGATGCATAGGAAGGGGAAATATCCTCTTTATGTGCGTCTCCTCCTCCGTCGATTAAAGATAGGCAATTGGTAGACAAGTAGGCAACGCATCTGCAATTGCGGATGTTTATGGGCAGCGGCCGTTTTGCCATTTTTCGGATTTAGGTGGTCGCTTGCTCGTTTGCCTCCTTACAATATAGACAATAATCTCTGTATATATTTATTATATACATTTTCTTTCATTTATTTAATTTCACTTACGCCAGGAACTTAGAGGGGTAGGCATACACATATCGTGGATTTTTATTAAGTTCGGTCCTGCTCTATCTCTCAAAACATCTCTTCTGTACTTCACCTGCAACACTAAATCACTAAATTACCTTATTTAGTAATAAGGTACAATTTTAATTAAGTACCTAGGTATTAGATATTTACTATGTTAGATATTTAAAATGAAGTAAACACCTATTGAAAACATGAACAGTATTGAACCGGACGCTATTTATAGCTTGTCTATGACCGTTCAAACCAAAACCGGATAAGCTGTCTGCGTCATGTCATGGCTGGCAATAGGCTTGATCTTGATTTCTTTTCTTGCAAAAGAGAGTTTGATTTTCTTTGCAAGTATCATTCCTTCACTTTTTACTTTTATTTACATTTTCGAACGGTGTGATCTGCGGCATTTACAAAGTAGTATAATATTTTGTCTGTAAATTATGATTAATGTGTAGAAAAGAGTTATAGTTTCATAATGAACGACGGAGACTGGATTTGTAGCGATGCAAATTGCGGAAATATCAATTTCGCCCGCCGTGTATCATGCTATCGTTGCAATAAGGAAAGACCAGATGGAGGGAAACCTTGTAAAAAGAAGCTAGGTACAGAGATAGGAAAATCAGCTGCAGAAAAATCAAGAGGTTTATTTAACGCCGATGATTGGCAATGTAATAAATGCGCGAATGTTAACTGGGCCCGGCGACAAACATGTAATGTTTGTAATGCGCCGAAATTTGGAGAAGTAAGTTGCTTTACATATTTGTCCACATTGTAAATAATTTTGCGAATTCCAATGCAACTGGTGTGTTTGTAATTTAAGGTGGAAGCGCGCACCGGCTACGGCGGAGGTTACAATGAGCGAGGCGTCGTCGAATACCGGCGACGAGAGCCTTCTTCTGACGATGAATATGATGAGTTTGGAAGAAAGAAACGCAAGCGCAAATCCGATACACAAGATAAGGTATGTTTACTTGTTTTAGTAACTTTTTAATTACATCTCAACAACTTAACACATCATTGTAGAGTATGAAAGCAAGATGTAGTGCTTCTATTATTTTTACTCTCGGCATTTGATCTGGAAGCACAGATCTAGATTTGCAGGAATTATTTTGATTAAACATTTACATAATGAAGCAAATTGTGGATATTGAAGCTAAGAAGAAAGATGTTTTTGTTATAAGTGAAATAATTTTTGAAGCACATCATTATTAAAGTGGAGATAATTTTTCCTGCCTTCAGGTTGGCATCACTGAAGGACCGGTAAACAAAAAGTTGCCACCCACTGTGCTGCAGAAGGAAATTAAGATGGATCATGTATTGCAAGTGTCAGCATCAAATAATTCATTCCATCAAAATGGAGGAAGAGAAAATGTTAATGGTAGTCTTAGCGATGGCTCAGTATGTGATCTGCCTCCTCTTAGTAAAGTTGCATTTCGTAGGAATCAATTGCCAAATCAAACAAGTTATCTCAGACAGGAACCTATGCAACTTGGATTTAAGGCTAATTTAAATAATCCTCGGAAGAGAATGTCAAGTGTGGGTGATAGAGATTACACTGGATCATCAGGTTATGAGACTGGATCGAAGCAAAATAATGAATCCCCTATCATTAAGTCATACAATCCAGTTATGGAAAACAGAGTGTCATCAACAAACAATGACTTTGTTTATAAGTTCACCGGGTCAACTCCTGCTGAAGATTTTCAGGTCACATATACGGTAGAAGAAAGAGTCAGAGCGGCCGCATTTGCTATTGTGTATAACAACTGCAAAATTAGTACAACTAAATTTGAATCACTGTATGACAAACCTGCACCCGATTTCAAAACAATTTTTGCTTGGCGGCAAAGACTCTTATTAACAGGTTGTTTGGTAGACTCTCATTTGGAGTTGCCTAAATGTGAATCTAAGAATGAAAAAATTGTCACTAAAAATGCAATTGTAACAAATGAACTTGTAACCAGAAAGAAAAATGTTCAAATTCTGCCAAATCCTGATGAGATTCTTATTGGAAGTGACAGTGATGATGATGTGACAAAAAATTTAGAAATTGTCAGTAAACCTCAGCGGGCAAGAAGTTTGAGTGTTGAAACTGTGCTTCTTAGTGGAGTGGATACCGGGAGAATGGGTGGATCTATAAGTACTGAAGATAGGGAATCTCAAGCTAGAAGTCATTCTGCTTCCACTCATCAAAGAAATCGTTCTAGTTCTTGTGATAGCCAAGATTCAAATTATCCTGACACAGATTCTGAAAACATGGGCTCCAAAAGTGTAAAAAGCAGATCCAGAAAAATGAAACAAGTGAAACCTTCCATTCAAGAGTCTGATTCAGACTCTATTTCATATAATAGTGATGATGGAGACTTTTTATCAAGAGTATATGAAGATGGCCGAAAAATTAGACACAAAGTCAAGAGGGACTCAACAATTACAAAAGTGAATAATTATGTACCAAATGAAATCAACAGAGTTTTTTCAGGATACAGTACAGTGAAGCCATCGGAACAATCTCCATTAGTTACTGGTAATATTTACACACCTATTTTACATAACATGAATGTTAAAATGCCAAATAGCATTGTATTGGACACCGATGGTTGCTCAAGTGAATATGTGCCCACTAGGTTAGGCTCTACAGCTAAACGTAATTATCAAGAGTTCAAAGACAATGTTAAAAAGAAAGGGTACTGGGCCAAAGGAAATTGTACATCTATTGGAAATAATAAAACCTCAACAATAACCTCAGTTGCACTTTCAACAGCCAGAAATGTACAAAAACCTATAGAAGAGAAATTTTACACAGAATCTGTCAATTATGTTACAACTCAAAGTAATAATCGAGTAGAGGATTTCACGAAAGATGAATTTGATAATTTTTCATCAACAAACCACTACACACCTTTTGATAAGCCAATAAGTTCTGTGCCTAAATTAGACATACCAACTGAGAATACTGCGCGAATTTTCGATCTTGTACAATCTAATTCTGCATCAAAAAATCGAAGCATTATGGATATTTTTAATACAGGTGATCAAACAAATAGTCCAGAAAGAGATGATTTGGAGAAATATGCTAATGTTCATAAAATGTATGAGACTGAGTGGGATGAAGATGATGATGCTCTCTACAATAATACTGATTCTGTTGACGCACATTCTACTAAAGCTCGGACACCTTCGCCACCAAGTATTGGCTCTATAGCAGTTCACAGTCCCATGTCTAAAATGCTGTATGTCTCAGATGTAGATCAGCCGGCAAAAGCGCAGAGTATTGGAAGTTTAAATAATTCAAATTTAGATTTCATCACAGATAAGCGTGACATCTTGTTGGATTTGTTCAAAGATATCCAAAAAGGCAAGGAACATGTAGATATAAATAACATACAAAAGCAAACATTATTGAAAGAACATGATAAAAGTAAAGACTGCAGTACATTCAACCAACAATCACAAGTACTACCCAATCATATGAAAGTATTGAAGATGGATCCAAAACCAGTGATATTAACAAATGAAGTAATAAAAATACCACCTGAAGTAAATAAAGCATCAACACAAGAGTTAACAAAAACAATAAGTCCATCAAAACGTGTGAAAGTGTTAGAATCGATTACAATACAGCCAAATACTCAACAAAAACCTCCTGCTAATATTAATATTTGTAACCCCGACCTAAACAGTTCGGAAGAAACATTTCATGACACAGCTGTATTTAATAAATCTCAAACACAAGACTCACCTGCACCTGCTAAAATTGTAAATGAACCACAAACTCTTACGCCTATTGATCCACAATTAGGTCAAGTAGACTTTACTAATATTCTGTCTAACATAAATACTAATACATTGCTTATGGCGCTTCAAAATTTGCAAAATATACAAACTTCTAGTATCAGTAAACAAAACGAAGCTGCCCCAGAGCAAAGCAACTTAGGTGATCAGAATGTAGAAACTATTAACTTGACTAATGATGAGGAATGGGAAAAAGAATCAAATAGGGATGGTAGTATAGAGAGACAATTGGAAAAATTAGATGGTAGTACAGGAGACACACCTTTTTTAAGTGATATTTTCGACCCCGGACCAGTCGGTATGACTAAAAAGTTAAATATAAGTTTAAATTTACTTGATGGTGATAAGTCTCAAGAACAAACTCTCGGTGATGAAGATGCACCAGTGATAGGAAATTTTAAGAGTTTCGCACTTCCCAAACCGATATTGTTGAATAGGTTAAAATTGGCTGTTAAACCCTCTGAGAAATATATTAAAAAATCTATTGAGGGAAAGAAAAAACGACGGAAAAAGGTTTGTATAATAGCTTTTTGATTTAGTAATTGTGAGATAATGATTTGCTTATGTGTGTGTATTGCTACAGGGCAAGGCGAGCGGGTCACAGGACGAGGGCGCGGGGCAGGACGACGAAGAGGAATCCGGAGACGAGGCGGATCTTTCTAAGTATGATCTTTGGGGCAGTGATGGGGAACAGGGCAACTCTACCAACTTGGGTTAGCATTGCGTTTAGTATGACAACAAATACATTTTAAACAAAATTATTGTAACTCAATAATTTAGTGAAACAACTAATTCAATACACCTATGCATTTTCCTTTTCAGAAAATTCAGAAAAAACCAAAGAAGACGAAAGTCCCAAGGAGGGATCGGAGCAGATGGAAAAAAACGGGAAAACTAGCACACCTGATGTAAAAAGTAGTAGTAGCAAGAGAAGGTATATTATAAAGCGGAATAACTATTTATTTACTATTTTAATTTGATGTAGCATTAATTTTTTTAATAATTTTCAGGTCTCGCAGTTCCTCATCATCATCAAGTTCAACTTCGAGTTCCAGTTCTAGTCATAGTTCCACAGAGCCTAAAAATAAGTACGTTTTTTTTTTATTTTTCGAGAAAGTAGAAACAACTCGCTGTTTTTAAAAGAATTTCTGTAATAGTCGAATATATTGAATTAACAGATTCGACGATTTCAACTTGAACAGCGAGCGCGAGGGGTCTCCGCGGCGGAGGAAGTCGCGCACGCGCTCCCGCTCGCCGCGCGCGCGCCCCGCCGCCGCGCCCGCGCGCCGCAAATCCCGCGACAGCAGGTCCGCCGGCGAGACCAGGTAGGACACTCAACTGACATCCTAGCATTGGATTACTAAATATTATATCACGGAAAATGTAATGAATGTATTTTTATATAAATTTGCAAAGTATCCTCTTTCAGAAGCCATGAGTCGTCGCGAGATAGCGAGCGGTCGCGGGAGAAGGGCAGGGAGAGGGAGC
>NW_013525024.1:700812-706474 GCF_000836215.1 Papilio polytes | reverse complement strand
GAATTCCATTTATATTGACTCACAGTTTATTAGTAACACTGAACACTATAGATGGATAGGTTGCTTAGAAATGACAACTTTTCTTTCATAATTCATTCTTTGTTTTTGAATCCTCACCACCGCTTCCGTCAGCACCATAATGGCGAAAACCAAATTAGCACAAAATACCACGGCTTCTAGCCTGTCCATGTATAGCTGTCAGTGTTACTACCTGTAAATTTCAAAATATGGTTTAATTTTTGAATGCAGTCATTATGTTAAAATGTATCAATTAAATATAAAGTAACCCATGTAAACATGCATACTTGCCAAATTGTCAGTTGGGCAAAAAGACCACATATATTCCATCGTATAGATTCGATTAGGTAAAAATGTGAGAGCTTATTGATGTGTCGGTAAATAACCAGCTGAAATTATTTACTACCTGAGTACCCGTGTTCAAGAACATGAAATGTATGATGACGTCACACGTCAACGTCCTAACATATAAGATCGATGTGCATAACCGTGGAGACTACTGGTGTTAAATCGTGTTGGGAGGCGTCTCTAGGAGTCAAAGTTCTGCGTGTAGTGGACCATTGGAAAACAATCTCTCAATGGTCTCATACTTGAGTTAATTTGTATTATTGATGGGTTATGCAGGATATTTTAGTATAAAAAGCATAATTTTGTGTCCATTGTCATATGGTCTAAATTATAACGTTGATTATTTTTTTCTTGTAAATTTCATGGTATCGGGAATATATCATGTAACACGAAGTTAACTGATTTTAAGCGAAGTTGACATCATAACTTACATTATGTAAATATTAGATACACTTGTTTTTAAGTATATGATTTTTTTCTGTCATCTGTGTACTTGTGAAAGACGATTTTTGTTTTTTTTAGCCTTAAAACGTCTAAGTGATACTTATTGAATAAGGTACAACCTCTGTAAGGTAATTGATTTACCAAATAAATCAAAGGAAAAATAATATATTGTTTTATTTATATTACAATAATTTTTTTATGAAAAAATATAGTTAATAAAGCTAAAAAGTGGCAAAGAACGCAATTTGCTTTACTTTTAAGTCTTCGTCATACGATCTGTGAATTGCAAATTTTATTTTTAATTTTAAGATGAACATTAAATTATACTATATTACTATACTAGCTTTCGCCCTCGACTCTGTCCGCGTGGAATTAAAAAAAAGAAAGTGAGTATGTGTTCTTCCAGACTATCCTCTACATCTAACAAATTTCATCGAAAACCGTTTAGCCGTTTAGGCTACAAACTACAAACTAACATCTATCCATCCATCCACCTAAACTTTCACATTTATAATATTAAGTATGAAGTATGATTGTATAATTGTTACCTATTTATTTGTACCTCCTCCTTCTTCCAGGCATCGACACTCCTGGAAATATCAAAAAAGTTAGCAAAAAATTCTTAAACATTGCTGGACTACAAGTATGGAATATATGCTTACCCCGCTTATAAAGACGGGTCGTTTTTCGGGCACCTTTGCATCGCCTTTCTTCGCGATCTTTGGTGTACAAGTAGAATCCGCAGTACCACCTTAAAAGGAAAACTAGTGAATGCAGCAGAAACAAAATCCTCTTTGTAATATAGATTTGGCAGAGGAGGGGACTTGTTGAAAGTTATGCAATGTCATTTTCCGCTAAAAAGATTGTTTACTTACCTGCAGCGGATTCAGGCCCGCTCATTTTGTACATCTGAAAATGTTTTTAAAATGTTATTCAATTACGGAATATAAAAAACAACGACATCGAAAGATGTGTTTAGCTAATAATGCAGAAGTTCTTAGTATACTAAAGTAGTTATTTACCCTGCCGTCATCTCCCGGGCCCACGGTAGAGGAGAGGGGTAATACATCGGGCCCCCATTGTTTCACGAAGTGACCGACTCGAGCCACGCGCTGCGCTGCTGTCGTGGTCGTGTGCGAGCCGCCGCAGTAGCGGTTACAAGTGTGTTTGTCCACATCAGACCTATAAAACTTCAAATATTATGGCGTTCCACCCAGTTTGTAACTTTTGATGAGGATATCAGACAATAATTTGTATAAAAGCGCAAGCAGAAGCGCGTTAAACTATTTTTAAAAAAGTTTTTAAAACTAACCGCACTTTTTGCGACGCCTTGGGTGTATGCGCTTGTTTATCAATCTGTTCCCAGTCGTGGAGGTTGCGCTGCTGTAGATTACTAGCTTGAGCCTTGCGTATAGCATCTTAAATAAAAAAATATAAATAATCGTTTATAACCTAACTTTTCTAAAATGTTGTGTTTTCTGTAATTCTATCTTAAACCTATGTATGTTTTGCAAAAATTTTTTTTGTAAGTCATTGATTTTTGTTTGATTATGGTACTCATTCTTAAAATACTTAAATCAAACAATTTATTTCACGTCACGTAGGGATGTAAAAAAAATGAAAAGATATTTCTGCGTGTCTAAATCTCGCATACCGGCCGGATGGCATGCGATGGATTTTCATATTGTCTGCAGGAATTCGTAGCGTCGGCACACACGCGCTTTATTGAACCGTGTGCAAATGCCAATCATTTCGTCGACCACGATATGATCGATGCTAAATTGATAATGAAGTACCGTAGACAAGAAATCGAAAGTAAAGCATAAAAGTTACCTAATTCATAACTAAGGTAAGGTTTCATAGAGAGGTTAGCGGGTAAAGGTCTAGACATTGGTATACTAGATTCACCCTCCATTGGCATCACTACCTTAGCGTCACACGATATGCAATTCAAATCTCTGGAAACAATACAAAATGAAATCACACGATTTTCTGTAATTTAATAACATAAACGTATTATTCATTACTTACTGTCTTGAAATAAGGAAAGTTAAAGCTTGTACAAGTTAAGTTTACATTATATTTGACAACATTCTAGATAAATCTATTAAACAAATGATTTCTCTCCATCCTAGGGCTAAACTAATAACTAACGATTGTGGAGATTGACAGATAACAGTCATTGGTGCCTAACAAAGTTCAGTTACTTAGCATGTTTACTAGAAATTAAAGATATCTGCTATAATACTAAAACCGTGACTATACTACTAAAGAGGTTCAGATATAAGTGGCTAACCTCATCAGTTTTTTCTTAGCACCAGCCGCTTCTACGGATCGTCGTAACGACGCGATCTGCTTCAAGTTATCTTGCAGCTGCTTGAGTTTTGTATTGAAGAACTCCTTCACAGGTGACAGCTCCATTTTGTCCAGTTTCATTTCTATTTCACGTTGTATGTCGTCGAGAGCTTGTTGCCACAGCGCTTCCTGATAATATTTAGGATTTTAAACTACGAAAAGTTATTAAAATCGTTATATTAGAAAAATTTCCTAATTAAACTGCGAAAAACTGCTTAATTCTATCGCATCTTAAATGTTCTTCTTTAATTATATATATCAACATTATACATCGAACATATTATTTGTACTTTTTAGAAGTTATTAGATATATTTACTGTAAAAAAAGGAACATCTAAAGCAAATTTTTGATATAAGAATTGAGTCACTTCGGTATTCTATTCGAAGATTATCATACTATGTAATTCTCGGTATGTGAAACGAACTCTGTACAAACCTGCATATTGAGTTTTCCAAGCGCGTGGTCTAAACCTCTGGAGAGATCATCACAGGCGAGTTCGAACTGGTCATGCGACACCTTGCGCGCGAGCAGCCGCACGTCCGCCTTCTCCGCCATCGCCTCCGTCATATCGTCGCGGTCCAACTTTATCGTCTTCAGTACTTCTATTTGTTCGATTATTGCCTAGATTTAAATAATAGATTCATACTGATATCCTTTCTTATAAACAATACGACATAAAACACAATTTCGGAACATTATCGGGATCCGTCTCTAATGCAGAGAGTTCATAACCAAAAAAAGTAATTTAAATTGTAGCAATAACGGGGAATTAAAACGGATGGCAAAAAAAAATTGATCAAATATAGACAAATACGTTAATACGATCCTGCCGGTCCTCTTTTTCTGAGGCCAAGTGCAGCGCGGTCTCATGCACGAGCTTCAGTTCCTCCTTCATGTCTTGCACGGTCTGGTACAACTTCATTAAACCTATACGATCAGAATAAACATATAGCATTCCTTGATACGCTTAATAATTACCAACAACTACCGAGTGGTTTGAAAATAAACACTGCCAACTATAGTTAGTCTAATGTTGCGAAAGTTCATGGGCCTCAGATGAACTAAAATAAGGTGATCCGTTGCTCGCTTGCCCCCTTCTTCAAGAAAATAGAATGTGATTGCGGCGATATAGATATTCCTCAGACCTTGCAAGTCAGGCATATTTTCCACTGGGCCCTTACTGCCAGCCATGTCCTGCATCCCTGCAACTTGTCTCGATAGATGTTCTATTTGATCTTGGAACGAATTTATCTAAAACAAAAGAAAAACTTTAAGATACTGCAGTACCGTTTAGGTAACTACGATCATTGTATGTTTAATGCAGAATCTAAATGAGTTTAGCATAAAATGGCAAAGAATAATAAATTATCATGATAAATAGCTGGTATTTAGAAGCAATAATTAATTGATACTTCAATTAAAAGGTATGTATAACATGATCGGTCTAATAGGGTGGGTCAGCCGGTTAGTTGGCATTCTACAATTATAAGATTTTCGAGCAATTTTGTTAAGGTATAACCTCCATGTGGAATAAACAATCTCCAATTACATTTTATACTGTATTCTCTATATTACCTAAATTGAAATAAAACTTTTCAGATGTTATAGTTATGTGTCGTTACCAAACATAAGCACATTTCTTTTATCTGATCTGACCTCGTTACATAGCGAGCGTAACTAATTTCACAATTTTTGGTTATCCACGTAACTTAGTTTTACTTAGTTGTAAAGCAGTACAACGTGAATATTGAAGAGCAAGTTTGTACCTTCCCTCTGTAACTATCAAAATTTGTTATGTATATTCTTGCGTTTAATTAAATGTGTGCTAACGTGATCGCTAATGATTCCTTCTTGTTTCTTGACTGAGTCACAGCATTCCTTCAACTTTGCCTCCACTGTACATACTTTGTTCAAGAGATCAGCAAGCGGGATCCCCATATCTTGAACGACTAAGAAGATAAAGAATTAATTTTAATAAAACATTCAAAGTAATAACTAATCTTACGTCCAATTGGTAAAGACATATTTTTACCTGGTGGTGGTTCCACTTCTATGGGTGCCGGCGGCAATACTGGCAAGGACGGCGGCATTGTTACAGGATGCTCTAAGATTAAAAGTGTTTGCATCAGAATAGACTCTTTTAAATGATAAAACCAACAACGATCAAGTTTAGTTTATAGTTAGTTTGTCTATTTTATCATGATTGGTTTCGCAATTGAGTAGAGATGGTTGAGGAAGATCAGGTATCTTTTCGATTTTTACTTGTCAAAGTTATCATCTTTAAATAAACAATTTATAGTAAGAAACTGTGGCTTTCGTTATTCCACGTTGGCGGGTATTTTATGTGAGGGCAAGTCATTGATAACCTCAGTAGTCCACATATTTACACATATTATATAATAACATTCATACCCGGTCTTAAATCTGCCATCGCTTCAACAAACTCTTTGGCCATATTATCAAGATCAGTTTTTACTTGCTGAATCATTGCACGTA
>NW_013525024.1:684716-700357 GCF_000836215.1 Papilio polytes | reverse complement strand
ACCAGAGAGCTAAGCTTTGCGATACCAGCCTCGGTCGCCTCGAGCCGCGAGGACACGTTCAATGAAGTCCACATATCCGTAATGGCTTTGAGATTTGTTTGAGATCTAGATTTTTTTTGTTTATTAGCTTTTTAATTATAATCCAAATCTGAAGTAAGGTAAAAAATAAAAGATGTATAACATGAAATAAGGAAAATATCTTTAGCCGATATACATACATACACGTTTAGTCGAAAACCATTGATTGGTCTTTGATAGAATAGTAGTGGTAGACTTATTATGTAAAATCTTTGTCAAAACCCGAAGATGAATCCAAAAGCATACGTTTGAGTTTGCTCCGGAAACTAGTGAAACCGGAACCGGAAACTATCATTAGTGCTAATTGAAATTCAAAGACTCCGCACCGAACTTCTTCTAAGATTTCTTCGTTCTTCGGCATGCTGCCGTAGACTCTATTTTTAAGATCTTCTACTGTATTTTCGAGTACGTTGAACTTGCTGAGGGTGACAAGTGAGAGGCGCTCCGTGGAGGCAGGCTTGCTGCGGACTGGAGCAGGCGGTTCTGGCGGGGCCGGCACTTGCGGGGCCGGCGCTGGCGGAGCCGGCTCTGGCGGAGCCGGCTTTGGCTGGGCCGGCTCTGGCGGGGGCGGTTCCTGAGCAGGGGGCTTTGGCGGCTCCTCGGGCTTTACTTTGCGCGATAATGACGGTGCGACCACTGATGACGTAACATTAGTTTATTCTATTATTCCAAAAATGGTTGTCAAATAATTAACTATCGATTCTAGGAGATTTTTTTAGATTAAAAATCAAATTTAGACTGTTTTCTCTTCGTTTGCGAGGCTTAGATTAGAATAATATAAAGTACTTCAAATTTAAATAATATATTCGTTTACCCTGTGCTTGTTCCACCTTCTTAGATCGATCCCCTGAAATGTATAAAGTGATAAAGTATTAACAATAGTTAATACAATTAGTAACAATGTTATATTTTATGACCGACTTCCCAATAGAAGGAGGTACTCAATTCGTCTGTATGTTTTTTTTTTAACATTAGGTAATACGATTAACTTTTATTGAGTACTATTGTCAATCTATTACAGAGATATTGTTAATTTTTTTTATTTCTTAATTTTGAATTAGAAATCTTACCAACTTCCGACTTTTTCATGCGTTCCACTGAAAGATGAAAATATTATGATAATTTAACTTTGGAATAAAAACATTTTTGTATAATTTTGAATCGATACCCTGGCGTGAGGGCAATTAGGGTTATATCAAATTATTTTATTTTATTATTATATATATAACCTTAAATACTAATTGTGGTGAAAAATTATTACACACCTAAGAAAATACTTTCAGGTTTTGGTCCCTGAGGCGATGGAGCTGAAAAAAAAAACATGAGATTACGTCGATTTAGTAAGCAAAACAAAACGAAGATTCAATACGATAGATTATTTTTGTGCTATAGACGTTACATTTTAGTAATTTAGTTTTTACGTTACTCATTGTATTATATTTTCTCTGGGACTCACCTGCATGAGGATCAATCTCTTGTGTCTGTAAATCAATTAATGATTTAATACAATAATTCAATTATTTAAACAAAATATGCCACTTCGTTGATAGTCATGACAAAGAAGAACAATATTATAAAATGTTACTTATATTATAAATGCGAAAGTGTAGATGGATGGATGAATGTAGGAATTTATAGCCATAACGGCTGAACGGATCTCGATGAAATTTGGCATAGACGTAGAGGATAGTCTGGAAGAATACATAGGCGTCCCACTTTTGTTATATGTTCACGGAGCTAATACAACCTAATCGTGGTAAGAAACCCGTATCTTTCGAACACAGATTAACAGGCATAGGATATTTGTATCATCAGTTTTTAGTTACCTTGTTCCCTGCAGTGTCCACGGCGAATTCTGTTATGTAAACCGTGCGCACATAGTCCCTTCCCACTGGCAGCATATCCGAGTCTCCTCTCAGTTCGATGTGCTTCTCTCCCATACGTATCTCTTGTGCCAAGCAGTGTAACACTATTTGTAGCATTCCGAAGTCCACGACACCTACCTAAGGGTAGATATTTTAATGGTTTACATTTTTTCACAGGGTATCGCGTTACGTTTATGTTCAATAGTTTGACTGATTGTAGCAGAATTTGGAAATACCCTCATATTTATTTTCCTAAAAAGGTTTTGCAATATCTCGATCTCATTCACTTGTATTTAAATTGTGTTTTAAATTAAGTAAATGATTATTTATAAATATAAACTCATTTCTAAACACCGAAATTTATCGTACAAATGTTATTTCGATTTAAGTCGATGAAATGTCACCAAGATATTTTAAGTGGTTCATGTTGACAACGAATTTTGTCAAGTACCCTCTTACACTCATTAAACAAGAGATGGAAAAACGAACTTGGGTAATGCTTGGAATACAATAATTCAAACATTATCAAAAGAACTCAAAACTACTGGGCCGATTTCAAAAATATTTACACCGTTAAAAACCTACGTTATCAGTGAGTAACATATTATACATCGGCTAGTATTATATATAACAACTCTGATTACTCCTTTAGGTCGTTGGTTCTAGTTGAGTGGATCTGTAAAATATGTTATTTACCTCTGGCGTGCCGATTGCCAGGTCGATCATTGCTCCGAGGTTGAGCACGACGGCTTGCTCTTGACTAGACGAGGCTGTCGCTGTTAGATAAGTGATTAATTACATCCTATTATCGTTAAATAATTAAATGAATGGTATCGCACAATAAAAGGTCATCTGAACCTTTGAACTAAAACATGGGTCAAATAACAGACTTCCGATGCGATTCTTTTCTTTCTTAGATCTTATTTACAATAAGCCGCAGTTAAAGCTTGTTTTGTTCAAAATAGTGATAGTGTAGCCAGAAAGAACGTGAATATTGTTCTCCTACCCTACAGGCTTAAAAAGGGCAGGAAATTAAAATTGTCCTAACAGACTTACAGCTAAGGAACCAAATAGTTATTGTTCCTTAAAATATTTGGTAACAAGTGTTTATTTACCTGTCATATTGTCTTTTTATTTATCGTCGATATCGATAAAATAAAATTACATTCACTTCTGATCGTGAATTGAGTATATTTGATAAATATTTTAAAAATAACAAGACATATTTTTTGACAAACGTTTGACGTTTATTTATTTTTAAACGGGATTTAAAAAAGTTTTTACACAGACTATAAAAAATAATAAAACCCGAAGATCTCAGGAAGTAACGGAGTTTATTTGTTTTATTTTTTCATCCGTCTTTCTTTCATTAGTAAAACAGGTCTTGTTTGACCTTAGACAATATTTACAGGTAAAGACGGTGCAGTGCTTTACATTTATAGCTCAAAACCCGTTGTATTCAAACAATAGGGACGGTCTTCGTGGATCCTTGACCCACTCGCTCAGTACGTTGGCTGACCGTTCTCACATCACTAGAGTTTTCTGTCTTACGTCTTACTAATATTATAAATGTGAAAGTTGGATGGATGGATGTTTATAAGAGTCTGTAGCCTAAAGGGCTGAACGGATCTCGATGCAATTTGGCATGAACGTAGAAGATGGAAGAACACATAGATTTTTTTTTAAATCCTCGCGGATGGATCTCATAATCTACATAAATCCCTAAATCTAAAATGGTTAAAGTTAAATATTTAAACGTAAATTTATTTTAGCGACTGTCCCATTTTACAAGATTGGTTAAAAATAACTCTTGACAGGTTTTGTTACTACGACGTTAAGTGGTCTCAACGTTCGGGGTCAGAGGTTACTTCTTGTAATGGTTAAGGAGTTGCCGTTAAGTGGAAACGAGTGATTTTCATCATAGACATTTGACTGACGCAAATTATGCTTAACTAGCTGTTCCTTGCGACTTCGTCCACGTGGAATTAAAAAATATTAAAAGACGTTACTCGCTGATAATGTAACTTTTTAATGGTAAAAGAATTTTTGAAATCGGCCTAGTAGTTTTTGATTTATTTCAATAAATACAAAAATGTAAATCTTTCCTCTTTATGTTTGTAAATATTGGGAGTCTATCATACATGTTGTTTGTTCTGTTAAGAAAATTATTTCGGGTATTTACAATATTACGTTAAATTAGTTAATAAAAAATAAGTCGGCAAAGGAATGTCTTTCAATTGAAACGAAAATACTGAAATATGTGCGATCTTGAAGCAGCAAGCAGGTCGGGTAGTTGGGAGCTGGTTTGTCTGGGACTGGGTGGTCGCTAGTCGCACCTCGCTTTGTGCTTTCACTTGCAGCTAACAAACCATGACCCCTATCTATAGTGTTGACATTTAAAATCTTATTACTAACTAATTAATTACTTTGGTTATTGTTAAGATACAAGTAACAATAAATTCAAATTAAAGATGCACTTCTAAAACGTGTTGTGAAACAAATGTGAACTCAGTTTTTCTGTAAGTTAGAGATAATTTCTACGAGACGAGAACTTTGACTTTCAAAAGCTTAGAAAGGAACAGTTTTTGCGATGATCCACGATTTGAACTTATTCTGATCTTTGAAGCTATGTCTTTTAATAAATATGCTATATTATATATTTAAATGGTCTATGTATATGTATATATAGTCTAATTATCGTTTATAACCGACTAGCTTTCGCCCGCGACTCCGTCCGCGTGGAATTAAAAAAACAAAAGTGAGTAGCCTATGTGTTCTTCCAGACTATCCTCTACATCCATACCAAATTTCATCGAAATCCGTTCCGCCGTTTAGGCTACAAACTCTAACAAACATCCATCCATCCATCCATTTAAACTTTCCTATTTATAACATTAGTAAGATAAGATTGATTTGTTACAGTTCCAGTTAATATGACTTCATTCGAAACATTGTGTGTGCGCTCTCAATCTAATCAAACATAATACTGTCAAGATATAATTTACATACTTTGTACAGATATCCAATCATAGTTCTTGAAAAAGATGAGGTCATATTCGAAATCGTAAGAACGTGTGCACACCTTTGACAAAACTATCGCCCAACGTTGTGTGATTATCGTTTGTTTTGCAGCCTATTGAACAGTTTACTTGCACGGCTAAAAATCGAGAAGTCTAACCTAATATAAGCTCATAATAATCAAAGCGAGACTAAACAGTTGTGCGGTAATTTAGTCAAAGGTGTGCGCGCACTCTAAACATTTATAATAATGGTGTTAAGATCATTAAGAGCACTGGCATCTCAGTGATTAAGCACTATATTTGCATTGTGCACGTTCGAGTTCGATCCCAGTAGAATTTATATTTCATAATGCAACCTGCTATGTGCCAAGAATTATAAAAATGTTTGTGTAGTTAATTAATGGGCCACCGTGGTTAAGCCCCAGTTACCTTTAATTTAGTGATCAGCTAGAGTTCCGAGGACGTCTATGAACTGACGAAGTTGACTAAAATTATTGTATTAATATAAACTTTTAGTACGTAGGGTTACTTTTTGTCTTAACTATGAATAGATGCGCTCTGCCTTTAATAGGATTTAAGAGTGCGGTTTGCGGGTGCGGGTGCTTTACTATTTTAAGCTTAACTTCGCTTCGGGGTTTTGCTGAGTGCTTTGCCGTGTCTACGGCGATTTACCTCCGCAAGGTTTTGGAAAGATACATTTTTTAATTAATTAACAAAGGAAATAACAGCTGTTCGACAGAAGTTATTATTAAAATTAATCATTGTGGCAGAGGAATAAAGAAAAAATCTTAGACTACACAAGTTTGAATAATATAAGTTTTGTTTAAGAAAAATGGTTACAAATGTTGGTTCATTTTCTTATCCTACAAGAATAATGTCAAATCATCCATAGTTGAGCGAAATAAGTTTTAAAATACAATGTTTTTGCTTACACCTGGTACCTATTTTACGATGAAACGATCAATCATTTCTTCCGTGGACACAGTATCGTGTCGAGGTTTGCAAGAAATTGTAATTTACATTTACAATCATAGGTTTTGCGCAGTAATAGCTGATATAGGTTGACATTTTAAAATGTAACGTGTAAAAGTTGATTTGAAATTAAGTGCAGCCTGCGCTTGTAAGATGAAAGTCTTGTATAATATATCTGTCTTTTGTTTAGGTCGAAGATTCTTGGGTTTCCTCTCTCTGTTTTTTTCAAAGTAATTGAAAGGGATGTCAATGTGATTTTATACAAATGCTTCGACAGTCGAAACACAAGGGTATATGAAAGATTTGTTGCGCTTCTCTGTCAGTTCAAATATTTGCCTTACATATTCAAAAGAGGGATAAAACACGGGAAAAACGAGATAAATTAGGAGCAAGCACGTTCACAGATGCTGGCTTTGTTATCTGGTGACCGCTAAGATCCTCTCCGTGTTTATACATACAGTTATCGCGTGCTCGCTAAAGATTTATAACGCGTTCGAAGTCTATCACTGTTGTAGGTCAGTACGCTCTCACCGTTCTATGGCAATTTACAAGACACTGAATGATAGGTAATGTATCCAAATTACAGCTAGCGGCGTGCGAACGTTGGTTCTTAATGGCCGGAGGCAAGAAACAACATTTGGTACCCGTAAAGTAGCTTAATCCCCCCGCTATCCCACAGGGATGTCAATGGGCAAGGTAAACGAAGTTGCCGCGTACCTGACCGTTTATAAAGTGCTGTTTGGTTTGGTTCGTATTTCGGCGAAATGTGAGGCTTCTATATTTTTTTTTATCCGGCAGGTGACCGGTTGCGCGAGAGGGACGGACGGATTCTCGCCTCGAGAGCACCGAAAGCTCCCCAAGAGGCAAGAGGTGGCCGTTCTTGCTCTGCGAATAGTCTCGCGCCGTCATTGGCAGGGATAACACGCGTCGTGCGTCCCTGTCGTTTTGTTCCAAGTTCAAACGTCAAAAACTTTGCGAACGTCAAATTGTTTTAATCTTTGATTTATTTTTGTTTAATACCTATCTGCAGGTGAACTCTCAGTACAATTTTGTGTCGTATTTAATTTTCTTTGTCCTATAAGTTTTTTTTTTCTATTTTGTGCTTTTGATTTTGTGGAAAGCTTGAGTTGAGTGCATGCAAGATCCTGTTGCACCTTTATAAACGGTGAGTATTTTTAACGACTTCATTAGGTACGGATGTTTTCTAAATAGGTTAATCTTAAGTTTATTACCGTACGTGATTTATTTCATCAAACCTGTGTTTATCTTTGACACTTCAGAAGATGAACATGGAATTTAAGTTATAAAATGAGCAACATTTCAAATTAAAATCAAATTAATTAAAAACTACCCACATTATTTTATTAAATACGTAATCACTTGTCTTTGGAGTTTTACAGATAAATAAGTAATCCATTATTTGTAGCCAACTTATAATGAGGTCAATGTTAAAAATGTTTAAAAACGCGAATAATTTTTATTGATGTTTAAAAAAAAAATTATGATGTATCGACAGTATTTTATATTATTTACCAATGTATAAAGTCTTTACGGATATTTGCAGCATTATTTTGATATTTTAACAATAAAGTTTTCATTAAGCGTAATTACTATAAACGTTAAAGCATATTATTTAAATATTCAATTATTTCCTAATTATAGGTATATTTATAATGGATAATTAAGACGTATAATTTAGAAACCGATTAGTTTTAACACGGAATTAACTGTCTATAAATTAATTTGAAAGTCAATTTATCCAAGTAGTTATATCGTATACGACGTGTCGCCTTAGAGTCTGGCGGTGTGGTCCGTCGTCGGGGATTACTTAATTAAGTAAATTACATACCTGCAAGTTATTCAATGAAACCTTTGCACACTCATTTGCGGTGGTCCAACATTTATTTTTAATTCATTGAAGTGAACTCTTTGAACTTACTAACTTATGTTTTCTTTGCTAAATCAAAAATACATAGCTATTAAAACCATAAGACATATTTATACTACTAATCTGATTTTTTTTATTTAATTAAGCTTATTTTTAAGACTGGTTTTACCTTTTTATTACGGATTTCATTTTTAATATTATTATTTGTACTCAACCGAATTGATTTATATATTTTTATAATCTGGCGAGGTGAAAGCAACTTCGTGTTGTTTAAAATGGCTTTTCCCTAATTCAATCATAATTGAATAATTAACAAAAACATTCGTTTGCATTAGTTTTAACGTTGCCGTATATGACACTAGCAATAAAAGTATGCGTTTTCTACCAATTTTATTAATTACAACAACTTGATGATTGTTAACACTTTTGTAATGAAGTTAAGTTTATTGTAGTTTAATAAATATTGTATGCAAGATAACAAATATGCTCATGATCTGTTTAAACAAGAGATTGAAGCACAAAATCATATATAGTTAAACGCAATTTATAAAAGACAAATATTCCAGATGTGTTCACAAATAGACGACTGCGAGGAACCCCCAACTTCAACATCTAAAATGTACCTCCGCTTCAGTAGGCACTTTCAGCGTTTGTACTTGCAATCTTCTAAGATGCGGTGGGAATTTGAATGAGAAAATTGTACATCTAACGCTGCAACCTTTGTTGTTAAGGTCGTCGACCCGTACTTTACGCAACCCTGTCTTAAACCATGCTTCAGGGTTGTTACAAAACTAGTTTTATGTCAGTGAAATTAATCAAGAGATGTAAAAAGTTATGAAAACTATTGCTATCATAAAAATTATATACATAGAGACTACATTATTGTTATAAGCATTGAAAAAAAAAATCATGTAGATTAATATGAATATAGATTCAAACTCCATCCACTGCATACTTAGTAAACGTTACTAGACCCTATATTGAAGCGGTGCAAGCATATTTTAGTTGCACTCTGCTTCGTAGATCCCTTTTAAAATATATTTCTATTTTATGAGTGTGACGTATCTAAAAGTTTTATAACATTGACATTAAAGTGGAGTGGACTATAAATTGTGTGCGTTTAACCTGCGCAATCAACTAAAAAGCTCTCCGACTGCAAGCGGCCGGGTCAAAGTTCTAGAGTATGTTCGGAATTGATTGCTGACTATTATTGATTGGATGAGGATTTTAATGAAGGCTTGCATAATACGTGACAGGTGTAAAGGCTAAAAAAGTAGCTCATTAGACGAAATGTGGAAACATAATGTAGCCAGCTTTATAAAATTAACCACTTCATAATGTTATCATTATTAATATGTTTAATTAAAAAAGAAATTAAAAAGCCTATGTATTCTTCCTGACTATCCTCTACATCCATGCCAAAATACATCGTGATCAGTTCGTGAGCAGTTTAGGCTTCTAACTCTTAACTTCCATCTAAACTTTACCATTTACAATATTAGTAAGATGTATTTTTTTTAACTCTTACAGTCGCATGTTTGCTTCATTTCTCCGCTGATTACTTTCCTTCTGTGGAATTGATTTGGTTTTTCTTTCGTGCGACTTCGATCGTGCTGTGTTTGTAGCACTCTAATCAGTAAGCAGATATCTTCATTTCTAATGCCTACTATAATTTCTTCGTTGTAATGTTTTCACTGTTTATATTTCCATATATTTAATAGTCAATTTCGCTCTCTAGTTAACGATACGAATATATTTACTTTGGCTAATGAATTAAATAAAAAATAAACAAACAAATTATTACAGATTTACAAGTGTACATTTTATGTACTGCAGGGTATATCAAGTACTAAATAGGAAAGATTAAATAGTGCAGGGTAGGAAGGGGAGGGGATTACGCCGAGATTGGATTATCTTGATCTGATACGAGTTGTATTGGAAGGATTCCCTGTCACAGTTGTACATAAACTGGTCATTGATATCTACAGAGGAACTATTTTGTTGTATTGTGTAAGTTGCTAATATGCAATGTTGAATTGGTTGTACTATTGTGGTATTAAGTTTTTCCTGTAGTTTACGATGGAAAGGTGTATAGGTTAACCGTGTATAATTCAGTATTTATCTTAAAACATTGTTTACTGTTAATGAAGTAGAGAGTAAAATGCTTTTTAAAATTCATTCTATTCAAATTAACTTTATGATGCAAGTTTTCTTGTAAATCTAATTAATCTAACTAATATTATAAATGTGAAAGTTTAGATGGATGGATGGATGGATGTTTGTTAGGGTTTGTAGCCTAAACGGCTGAACGGATTTCGGTGAAATTTGGTACAGATGTTGACGATGGTCTGGACGAACACATAGGCTACTCACTTTTGTTTTTTTTTTAATTCCACGCGGACGGAGTCGCGGGCGAAAGCTAGTGGTAGATAAATTGCTGATTTAATGCATAGCTTGACGCGTCATGGGTGGTAACAACTAAATACTTCATTGTAGTGTTGACCCTGTGTTCCTTTAACTGATGAATAAAAGAACAGCATCAAACAACAGCGTTTATACATTAATGGTTAAGTTATTTTGTTAGAGTCCTTCGATTACTATGTTAGATAAATAATGCAGTTGCGGAATGGCCAGCTGTTTCATACATACATATGTGATATTTGACACGAATATAAGTACTGACGATATTGTTTTTCCTTGAAATGGTTGAAATGATTTGATACGACTACAATTCTTGGTCATTCACTAAAGATTCAGTTAATCTATACTATTATAATAAAGCGTAAACACACACTTCTTTGTTGCCTAAGATCTCAGCAATTACGGCATATTTTTGAATAATTATTTTTGTAATAAAAAACCCTACACTTACGTCACGCTTTAGGCTATATATTTCACGCCATTAAACTTAGGGGGTAAATATTTTGTTTAAAAACCCTAATGTGGGAAAGAGACCATAAGTTGCTGCCAACATCAAGGAACCAAGATTGCCAAGGTTTGTCATGTCATGTCATTTTGACATTTGCTATTGATAATCACACAAATGTAATCAATAAAACAATTTTCATTATTTCGTGCGAATGAAGTCGCACGGGAACAGCTAGTCACGAATAAGAATGTTTAATTTAAGAAACGTTTAAAACTATAAGGGCCTGTCCCACCAAATTGTAAATTGATAAAAATCCAAAGTGTTAAATATGTGATGGAAATATTGGATTTTGTGCTCTTATCTTCTTTAAGCTAACTGAGTATCAGCCAGAGGTAGAACAGGCCCTAAGTATCCAGTTTAAAAGTGCAAGATGTCTTTAAGTAAGGCAGTAATTTAGGTCTTACTAATAAATAAATGCAGATTAACTATTTTGAGATAGATTTTTAAAAGCATTAACACAGAATGAAATATACCATTTGTTACGTATTCTATTATATTCCATTTCACGTTCATGGGAAATCGGGAAACCTTAAATCACGTTGTGTAAAACTTTTCGCGTTTATCGCACCGTTTCACTGATTTTAACAGTGCTCCGTTAAAGACGTTCTCTTCGTAACTTTAGTACGTAATCATTTATGCAAACCTCAGGTAAAGCGAAGTTTAAATTTCAAAGACAAAGTTACAAAGATGTTATTTAGTTTTTGCGTGAGTAGTAAAAGTTTATCCATCCGTCTTTATCAACTCAATTTTGTTACGTGAGAATTTTACTACAGTTTCACATTCCCCGAGTTTTTTTTTAACTTAATTTATGTATAAACATTTGTTTTAAGATAATACTATTAGCGAAGTTCGTTCTCTATCTTTTGTGTATTTATAAAAGTAACTAATAATCTACTTGACTTTATAAATGCAGATTGTAGTTTTTTTTAATTAATTTTCTACTAATCTTATGATGGTTGCGATCAAAATGTTAAATGCATTTAATAAAGGTATGTTAAGATCGCCAGGAGCATAATCATAGGTCGATTATGCTTTTAGTAATATCCAATCTTCGTATAAATCTTTTGGCGAGATGTACCGGTCACGATATATCGCCGGCGGGTTCTCTGATGTGTTCCCAAATGACGCTCGCCGTTTTCGAGAAACGTGTTTGGTTTGTAATGAGTCTGAAGCTTCGTTTGCACTTGTATATGAGTGCCATATATGCCTGACATGTTATAGAAGTCTAGGAAATTGTAATATAAACAAATCTGTTCCATGTCTACTGATGATAATATTTTTGTTTTCTTTATTTGTAATTTATGAAGACTTTACAATACAATTTATGATCATATTGAGATTTTGACGGATAACAGAAACAGGTCAAAACCAAATTGATCATTGGCCCCTTCTTTTATTGCAAGACTATTTCTAACGACAGTTTCATAGTTTACCTTTTCGGGTATATAAACATAACAGTAACATACCGAAGTGCCCTCTCCCCATGTGGAATGACCGCCGGGACCAGCCAGTGCAACAAAGACCATAATAGCCCGATTGAATGACAATAGCCTTCGACACGGACCACTGCCGCCGCTCCCCATTGCCATCAACCGGCACTAAAACCTGTTATACACAAATTTAATTTTCAACGTTACGTCACAGGGAACAAAGCTCATTTTCAATAAACTTTACCTTAAACCGTCCTAAATCAGACAATGTTTGGATCTCGCGTTACGATGGATATCGTACAGAATGCATGTTTCACGGTTTGAAATATTTATACTGACAGACGATGTGGACATTCCGAGTTACTCGCTAAGTTTACGATGAATCTTGTATAAATTTTTCTAATATTACTAACACATTTCCTTAATATACATGTAACAACATTAAGTACTATTTGTTTTTTTTTATGTATGGTTTGTAGACTAAACGTCTTAGCAGATAAGAGTAGGGTAGTAATCGGTTGGTATTCTTTCCCGAAGTTTCTTTATTCTTTAGAGTTACTGTCAGTTGATTATATTGGTTCTTAAAAATCAATAATACTGATGTACTGGTAATTTTAAGAATTTATGTGATATGTGAGGTATTTCTCTCAAATACAACTACACGTACACTGCAGATGTGGTAAGTGGTGCGAGCAAGCGCGCTATCGTCACGTGAGACGCATTCGACCGTGCAACACATTATTAACCCACTTTGGGAATAGCTTCACTATGTTATATTATCAACATGACGTCCATATGCTCAACATTATCTAAGATATATTAAGTATTTTGTATTATAATAGAAGAAATCTAGACTTAGAGAGAGGTATTTTGTTTCATATAATTTTACCTTGACATTTCGACCGGACTAAACTATCGGCGGATAAATGTAGTCTGCGGGGACTCTTATACTGAAGAAATAAACATAGATATTCTAATTGAAAGATAGTAGGGTTTTCTACACAAGTACCTCTGTCATTTACACTTTGGATAAATGCTTTAAGTAATATTGTGTCTATTAATAAATTCAAACTTTGGAACGTGCTCTAAATTCTCAATTTAAAGACGTCCTAATGAAATAGACATTAGGTGACTGCCACTAAATAAATCGTTACGAGCAAAATGTATCAATTTATGTTCATTTTGGCCCACTTTAAATTGCCTGTCATGGTCGACGTAATCGTGTATAGTTTAAATATGCGTTATTATTTAGTGCTGTATAGGTAGGTACAGCTTTGTATAGTATAATATTATTCAGTCATAACTTAAAAAAAAACAATAAACCACAATGTCTGAGACAAGTACAAGAAAAGGAAAACTTAATGCGTATATATGCAGGAGTGATTACGTAATTTTATAACCTAAAATCCTGAGGTAAATTCGTAATAAATAAACTTCACACTGTGAACTATCAATTAACGTTTAAAATTAACATAATCAATTGAAAAAAAGACTTTTCTGAATATAGTTATACGAATTGCGAGTAAATATAAAGCTAGTCGAAATAGCAAACTAGGAGGTAGTTAAAATAACATTTTCATGCAGACGCAGTTAGTTTAAATAGCAACACAACTGTGGCGTTGGAGGCAATGACATTTAAGACCGCGTTTTTTTGGCTAAAGACATATTAAGTCAATAGTAATTTTCTAAAAACATCTTGCGTTATGTGATTAGTAAAAATATGCTAAACTAGTTATGGCAGTGCGAAACTTTGCTAAATTTATTTTAGCAAATTTGTAACTTGTCGTGTGTAAAACAGTACATATTTAATTCGTGAGTAATAAAGGAAATTATTACTCAAGATTAGGCAACATTATTGTTAATTAATTTAATTTATTGTTAACAAGACATATTATATGCCTACCTTAAATTATTGTTGTCCAAACCATAAAAGTGTTAATTTCTGGCGGCCATCTTTAAACCGCTTGCGGCGATATTTCACAAAGGAGAACTTAAGGCGTTCATGAATGAGTCCCATTCTTTGTATTCCATTCATTCCTGTCTCACGTTAAATAAAGCGAAGCGACAACTGACAATTATATTATTTCAATGCGTCGTTGATTGTTAGGAAACAATGGCATCTTTTTACAACGCCGTCTAGAACTTTTGGCGCCATCGTGAGTAGTTTGTTTTTTTGTGTGTCGGGCGCAAGTCATCTGAGAGCAATGAATCAAAAACAATTTGCGTTTTTTTCCCTTAAATTTAATTGATTCGATAAGATTGATAAGTTAATTCTCTAACTGTAAATACTTATTAATTTGTATGAGAGGTTAATAACACATTTATTTTACCGTATATTTTTGCGACTACAGGAACAATCGATACATTACTAAACGATAAGCGGGATAGATTTAATCATTTAGTATTGTATGTTTTATTTTAATTACTGATTGCTCCATCGCATTTTTATCTTCTCTGCCTTAGTTTTACTGTTCCTTTACCCCGTTGGTATACTAATTTAACTTGATAATTTTTAGTACTTCATTATTTATTTTTAAAAAATTGTGTGTCGTCTTTTATCTACTCATATCGATAACATATTATTTATACGTTGATTTAATATCTCTTTTTTGGCCATTTTGGCAAATAATCAGGCAAAAAGTAATAAATAATTATCAAACGCTAAATTTGTATTTCAATTTGTCGAAGTAAATATTATACCTCAAGAAAAACGCTAGCTGTCTACTCTGAGTCATCTTGGTGTTATAAATATTAAAACGTGATCTAAAGTGAAGACGCATGCAGTTCTCGGATTAGAAAAAGGAATACGACTCCCTACCCTTCAGCGAGCTTGTCAAAAAGAAACAAAAATTGTTAAGGGCGACTTGTGTATAGAGAAATAAAAAAGGAACACGTGATCTATAACATAACCCAAGGTAAAATATATTGTACACTTTATCTCCATGTTTAAATTTCTGCATAAACGTTAACTTTATTGAACAGCATTACTTTAGTGTTCTTATAACATCTGTTGCTAACTGGTTTTTGAAGAAAAAACTTATTTGTAACTTCGTTGTAGAAAGTAGCTTTGTAGTTAGTTGGCACGACTTATTGTATGTATATTTATGATATTAAAATAGATTTTTATTGATATTAGATCCTTTGTTACCATCTATTATTAATGACAAAATTTAAGCAAAATAAGCTATAGAGATAACATTGTAAGTACTACGTAGTTCGCTAACAACGAAATTTATTGCTCCCGCCTCGGAACGTGACTGGGAAATAATTCTTCAGTTATTTACAGATGACGCGATCATACTGTATCAATAAATTACGAGTATTTCATTGGAGTATAAATGAATTGCTATTTGCTTTTTAATAACAACGGAATAGTTGTGTTGTTGTTTTGTGAAAATCGCATTTGTTTTTTGTCTGTCTGTCTGTCTGTCTGTCTGTCCGCAAGCCACGTTTGTTCTG
>NW_013525024.1:683995-684684 GCF_000836215.1 Papilio polytes | reverse complement strand
GGGTAGCATAGCTTAGGTGACATAGACAGGTATATTATACTTTATCTTAATATTGAGAGGACGTAGACGAAGTCGCAGGCAACAGCTAGTTATAAGTATACCGATGATTATAATTAAATGCCGATAGATTTTTAATCGAAATTAGCACTTACCAAATTTCATTGTGTTCAATGAACTTTTGATTTAGATATTTGGATACTTACTGGAAAAAACACTTTAATTACTTATTACTTGTAAAACGTGTTTAAAATGGTTCTTACTATGAATCTTTCGTACTATAAGTTTAATATGTTACATAAGTGTAAGCTAAAAAAGTTACTTGTGACATACCGATGACAATTATGGAGGAAAACATTTTAATTCGTTTAACAAGTGCTGCATATTTATATAGAATCTAGCATTCTTTCCTACTTATATGTATAACGACAATAATCTTGGAGCGTTATCACGTACTCTACTTACCGATCGGGATACTGTCAGCGATCATCTTTTTTTTGTCTAACAAAGTCGGTATATTCGATTGCATACGAACAAGGCTAGCGGCGACTTGACCCTCCAAATAGGGCAATGTAAGATGCCTCAACTACCGTCACATCCCTACGAGAAAAATGACCGCGTTTATGGTATGATGGCTGTTCTTGTAGCAGATACGTAATAGGGCATCGCGGCTTAATATTAGATATGAATTA
>NW_013525024.1:640788-683641 GCF_000836215.1 Papilio polytes | reverse complement strand
TTGTTGCCGTAACATCGTGGAGCCACTGGGAGAGTTTGAGTGCCGAAGGTTCCAGTGTTCCAGTGTGTGAGATCCCGGAACCTTCGTCTATATCATTAGAGGATGGCCACAGAGGGGGTTTTACTCGGTCAAATCCCCCATAACCCTGTCTTCCCCCAGAGGGCAAGGTATATTTTGAAGATTTCTCTCCCGACAACGAAAAAAAGGCGCCTATATACGAGTATTTATCCGTAGGTACTTCTATACCAATATTATAAAGAGGAAAGATTTGTAGTTTTGTATGTATTGAAATACTTAAAACTACAGGGACGAATTATTAAATTCTTTCACCGTTACGAAGATAGATGCCTTTGAGTGACATAGGCTGTATTTTTTTTTATTTCATGCGGGCGAAGTCGCGAGCAACAGCTAGTTGTAAATAATACTGTAGTAAATCATAGCTTCATTTCAATTAAAACCGTATGATGTAATGTTTTGTAATAATCTCTTATGTTCTAATGTTAGAAAAAGAAAACAAATACGAAATTCTATAAAAAGTGACAAGGACAAAATATTATGTTACTAATGAATGCAAACGCTATTCAAATATTTCGGCAGTATCATATAGTAAGAAGGTGACGTGTGTTTTATATACATGTAATAAAATTAGAGTGTCTGTTTGTAATATCGAATGAAAATTCTAGATTTCGGGAAGATGATGTATTTGCGTGGCTGATAACGAAAATCGCATTTAAAAAGTTTTTGTAAACTCCGAAACGGCTGGGCCGTATATGACCGGACTTTCACTGAAGGGTAGCTGACATAGACGGGCATATTATAGGCTACTTTTTTATCTTAATATTGCGTGGACGAAGTCGCGAGCAACAGCTAGGTTATAAATAAAGATGTACACGTCGATTACGATGAAATGAGTAATCAATATGACGAGACCATAAACACGTGAATGCTGTTTATGGAAACAAACATGATGCAAGTTATAAAGCAAAGAAAAGCATCTTAAAAAAAACGTTCATAGTTATTGTAATCAGATTAACATTACATATGCGAAAGTTTAGATGGATGGATGGATGTTTGTTAGAGTTTGTAGCCTAACAGCTGAACGGATCTCGATGAAATTTCATACAGATGTAGAGGATAGTCTGAAAGAATACATAGGATACTCAGGCATTCTTTCCATTCACGCGGACGGAGTCGCGGGCGAAAGCTAGTGAATAAATAAACAATTCAACAAGCAACAGACCATAATTGAAAATTTCAACCAGTTGAAGTAAGTTCTTATTTTGTTTTTCTCAATAATTTTAACAGATTATTTCCTCACGATTGTAATTTTTTCGTACATTTTTCAATTAAAATTATTTTAACTATGCTTATGATTTTTAGGGAATTATCCATGCGTAATATTAGCGTTTAAATTAAAAGTTTTTCCAAATATACTTGAAAACTATCCATAGATTTACTAGCCTAGTAGTTCTATATCATTGTATAACATAAGTTATTTAGTTTTTTTTAATACAAGTGACGTAAAAAGTATATATTGTAGTCGGACCGCTCGCACATACGTGTCGGTTCTGCATTCCTGCTCAAGCGACTTAATCACGTACATTTATTTTCTTACAACAAATATGTTTTTGTAGTAACCTTAGCAATCTAGAGCAATCAAGTCTTGTTGGATTTTCTTGATATGGGAATAAACAGTACATATTTAAAAAAAAACTTACGGATTACTAGAGATATAATGAGGTGAAATGGTGAGTGTAGAGGTAGGCCTAGAAAGAGATGGATTGCGTGAAAGGTGACATGATCAAAAAGGGAGTGATGACTGAGATGACGTATGATAGTTATGTAGAGGACAAAAACCTGTTGCGCTGACACTACAAGAGTAGGATAAGGAGAAAGATGATGATAAGGAGGTGAAATGGTATTTTAAACCGACTTCCCAAATGTAGGTTATCAATTCGTTCTTTTTAAACTTTTTTTTTGGTTTGTTACATACATTTTGATAATCGTATTAATTTGTATTAGAGTTCATTTCGATCTAGTGATAAATAGGTATTCTTTATTCGTCTATTACTTCCAATAATAATACAAAAAGTCAACTTTTGCTGGTAAACAAGATCTCTTTGGTATGTTATCTTAATTGAAATGGCAAAAAAACTTAAGTAACTTATCATTTGTTTTTTATCATTGCGGGCGGTAAATGAATATTCCACTTATATTTATTGTTCTCACGCAATTGATTGTGTACGGCCCATTAATTTTAAGATATATGGATGATTTGTTTTGTAACGTAGAATAAGTATCATGGCGTTAAGTATTACAACTTTGTGATAGATTCTTGTCACATATATCTAAAGTTTTTTCTAGAATGTTAAATTTTATTAACACCTATTCTTACTAAGTTTGTGCTAGAATAGGTAAAGGTAAGCTATAAATGTTGTCTATAAGTTATCTAGATGTACTAAATAAAGTCATAAAATGTGTAAAAAAAATCTCTGATCGAATGTTAAAATTTTAACGCTCAACTTAGCATGCGTCTGAACGGAGAATATCTTTTTAAAAAAACATTTCCCGACGTCGTAAATTGCTAAGTCGTACATGTATTACTGTGCTCAAGAGCGTGTCCGACACGCATCAGATTAGGGTTCCTTAGTAGATGTTATCTATTTTAAATCTTCCTTTCTTACTGATGATTATATCAACACATTATAATTTAATTCTTAAAACAATGCATAAATCATTGTTTAAAAATATGTACAATCGGGGAATCACGCGGTGTTCTTAGAAGCTACAATTGGTTGAACGTTTTGAAAAGACAACGCGGAACAAAAACCAATAGGATGAAGCATTTGTACGAAGGTCGTTCAATGGTACGCAGAATTTTTTTAAAATTTACGCATTGTTAAAATAAAGGTTTGGTTTTTTAAAAAGTTGCAAGAGAGCGCAACCAAATTAATAAATAAAAATATCTAAGTGTACCATTTTATATTCTTATCTCAACTCATTTCTCTATGTTTTTTTATAATGAAATTAAGTTTAAATTAAGCACAAATGCTTTTTATTCCGCATTCTCGCACTTGATAGTATCATTCCTGAAGCTATAGTCGTTTCTCTGGACTTATTCACAACGTTAGATCCAGCTAGAGCTTGCATGTTATGGAAAAGCGATGTATTCGCTTCAACATCTCTTAAACAAGAATAAACTTAACCTTCTACGTACCGTTGAAAAAGTGCCACTTACACTAATAAGGGCGTATACGCGACAGTTCTGATCGATGTCATTTATTTTCATTTCATATTATTTCTGCTGTAGCCTTTGTGTGGAATTATACAAATGGATCGACTTCTGAACGAATCTCGGCCTCTCTCTCTCTCTCTCTATCCCTCGCTCTTATAAATTATACTAGACGATTTATTATTAGTTTCATGCTGAAAAATTATAACAAAAATAATATCATTTACAGTTTCAATCTTTACCCTGAAGCACGAATTAAAGTCACTAATTAATTTATTGAGATACGAAATGGAACTTTCTGGAAAGTAACCTTTTAGGAGAGGTTATGTGAACTATAAACAATTGAATACGATTTGAGTGAAACTAGTCTTTAATGTAAAATGATTGAAGATGGGACAGAAAGACAATGCGAATGGCTTTTTATATTGCATTATCGATAGTGAAAATGACAGTAGACAATATCCCATACCCACGGTTTAAGTTGATACACTGAATAACTGGCGAGCTTGAGGTTATTGTTTTAAATGGCATTTGATTTCTTTGAAACGTTGAGTGCATGTAATTCAATCACTATTATTCATACTTGTGATCTGACTTACAATATAATTAAGAATTCCACAGAAGCTATACTTAGTTTGTGAATAACTTTACCGAGTTAAAGAATTGTTTTAAATATAGCCTATTATATCTACTGTTTTTGGGTAAAAGTATCTAGCTAGTTAAACATCATACTAATATTATAAATGCGAAGTTTAGATGGATGGATGTTTGTTAGAGCTTGTAGCCTAAACGGCTGAACGGATTTCGATGAACTTTGGTATAGATATAGAGGATAGTCTGGAAGTACACATAGGCTACTCATTTTTGTTTTTTTTTAATTCCACGCGAACGGAGTCGTGGGCGAAAGCTAGTTTTTTTTTTTTAAAATAGGTTCGTTATTGGTTGATTTGGTAATTAAAGTACTGATTGAAGTTATTTTTATCCTAGAAATAAAACTATAATGTACTGTACTGTAAATTCAACGTTAACAAGTAAAAATGTGTGTCTCAGGACAAAAGCTGCAACTTGGCATAAATCCTCGTTCCTGCTGAAGTGTGAACAAACAAACCGGGCTGAGCGTCTGTGTGAATACGACTTAAATCTTTTATTTTATATCTGTTTAAATCTTTATGCAACTTAATACGAATAAAACTGCACACTCAGAGTCTTTAAGTGGTTACTTAGCCACTTAGGGCTGTAATGAAATGTATATTTATATTAATAATTAATCAGTTATCTTAAAATATTCGTGATAATATCACAGAAATCCTTATTATTATTTGAGAAATCTAAAATCAATTACAAAATACTAACGCTATAAATTCTGACGTAGTCAAAGAAATGAAAAAGCCAACTTTCAGATTTGATTAATCCCAAAATGCATTATATTTTAAAACAATCCCAGGTAGAAGAATGTCTTTACAGGTTTTTGTAAGGCTGACCTAAAAAGATTTTATTGTACAGCCGTCACTACGCGACTTGGGAATTCAGATGTAAAGGTACTTTTAAAATATTGAATTGTTTTATTTTATAAAAGTCTCCGTTATCTGTGTTTTTGTCGTCAGGTTTATGTTTTCTTTGTTGAATATTAGACACATCATCAGCGCACTACAAAACCCCATTGAGGGGCTCGGAGACTATCTAAAACTACTAAGTTAGGGGTGACTAGGTCATAGTCAATATAATGTTTCAGTTAGTGACTGTACTGTCTAATATTATAAGTCAGTCCTCTTAGAGCGGGCGCACACTTTTGACTGAACTCTCGTACAACTGTGGACCGATTGTCGATTGTTTTGCAGCCAATTCAACTGTTTAGTTGCACAACTAAAAATCGGGTAGTATGCAAACCTCCATATAAGCTCACAGGAATCAAAGCACGACTAAACAGTTGTGCAATAGTTTAGTCAAAGGTGTGAAATTGGAAATATTTCTATATTTCTAATTTTACGTGACAAGCCATTTTGTGTGGTATGTTTCAAACATCTCATAAATATGCGATGCCTTTTAATCTCAGAAATATGTAATATTAAACGCAGAACCTTTATATTGCTTCTTTGTAAATGGCTATGTACAAGTTGTATGTATACACAAAAAAATTCTAAGAAGAAGAATTAGAAGCCATAGAAAGTGAATACACTTATATAAATAATCGTTAAAACTTTGTAAACAGAGGAATTACAAATGGAATGCATTTACTTCTACATTCCATTTCTTATTAATTTTATTAACTAGATGAATTCTTTTCTTTTGTATTATATAAATTGACGCCAATGTTGTAAAAAAATGTCGAATTAAGTACTTTAGTTTACTAAAATTAGCAGTTGTTTATATTCTATGAACTTGCCTTGTTCACGCATTGCTTCAGGAATTTCACTCCCATCTTTTTTCTCTATCACTCCAAAAGAAATATATTTCAAAAATATTTAATTTAGCATCTGGTCATCGCAGTTGCATTCGAACTGGAGCTTTATTAATGTTCCTCTCCAACGTGGATGCATTCGCAAATCTTTTCATAAATTCAAAAGTTCGAGATTCAAAGCTCGGGTATTTACAATCGAGCCGAGCTTTCCATTCACAGCGCTCGTTCGCGCTCGAGCCTGTGGAAAAAGAACGAACGCGTCACTCACTACACTTCGAAGAGTAAATATTTAGTGAGAAAGATTTTCGTCAGCATTTACTTCGTACTTTATAAAAACTTGTCTCAAAGCTAGTGGTGTAGAGATAGGAATCGCTATCTGTTTTTTAACTCCATTTTCCTCTAAATGGAAAACAGGAGAGAGTGGCACTACTGCTTTAGAACTATACGTAATGATGCTTTAAAAACATATTATAAATTTACACTTAGACAATCTAAATGCTATGCTATATGTAGTGATTAGGGTGTAGTGGCCGAAAGGTCTACAACTTTGTTATCAGAGTAGACATTAACGGCCTGGCTTCCGGGTTACGTAGGACATTATGCAAATCAGTCGACTTTATAAACATGCTCCTTAAATAGATAAGTTAAATCTCTTTGATCCCATCGTTTGACTAATTTACGTAAAATACGGAAACTATTTAGTAATTTATAATAAAACATACTTATAATTAGTTATTTTATTTTAAAAGTTGTAGTGTAGGAGATACATTTTTAGATGATTTTTACATTAAATTGGTTCACTACTAAAATGTAATTAATTCTTATTTTTTAGTATCTAAGATAATTATCTTAGATCCACTATGTCCACTATCTTTAATTATTGCAATATCTTCTGCTAAGATGGGAGTAATAAGTATTCATAAGATTTTATACGATTATACGAAAACAAATGTTAATGCTTGAAAACGTCTGCTTCTAAAGTCTAATTAATTTGCTGTAAATTCCGCAAGCGCAAGTTATAGGGGTAATAAAATAGTGGAGAAGCTCAGCGACTAAGAATTCCTTACGACTGGATGCAGTCTTTTTAATTTTAATCATTTCAACTGTAGAGACTTGTCTCTGTGGGAGTTTATGTAGCATCTTTTATATACCTTAAGGGAGCACTATTTTCTATGTAAATAATAGAATACACTAAAAAAACGACACAGTTACCGTCAAAATGAATCTACAACTTTAAGTTGGACAAGATAACTATTTGGTATTTAAATAACAAAGAGTGAGGTTAAATATTTGGCCACAGAATGTCGACAAGATATTAAATGCCGTCTACCCTTGGGGAACCTTGAAGGGTTTCCAAACAACGGTTTTCCTTTCCTCGCGAAATGTATGCGCGATTTGTGCCGCCTTGAGGAGCACTATGTTGGTTTTAGGAATATCAAATTGCTTTGAATATGTCATCGGCAAATTGTGCCGCCGCCCGTTTGTAATTTGACCTGCTAAAGTTACTCATAAATACCAAGGAAATGTGACACTTACAAATTTAATATAACATTATGTTTTGTGAATTCATTCGAAATACGATTTGCTGAGACTAGGATTTGTCTAGGTAAATAATGAACGGGCGACGTTCACTATTTGCTAGTGACAGATACATCACGAAACCGCTGTCAGGCGCACGTCTCGTTCGGACTAAAATTGTTTTCGCCGTTGGCAATACTGAAATATGTAGCAGTTATCGTGATCGAGCTTAGTTTTCAATTATTCATGTGTTAACGATTCACTGGAGTTTATTTACATGTTCTTCGCCGATTGTTGTTGTATTAAAAAATCATAGGATATCCGTATACGGAGTGCGCAAGATTGAGAGATTATTTTAACATTCTATTTAGCGTTTAAAAATGGCAACGACTAGACGCGTTTGCGTTTCTTTACCCGTTATGTGTGAATTCCTAAAACGGCGGACAGTAACAACATAAAAGGCAAGATGTAACATGTCCTTACTTAAAATAGTTCGAAAAATTCTCTTGAAATGTTTGTGGGAAAAATTTACTAGACGTAGTTGTTTACTGATTCCTTGCCAAATTTTAAAATACCAATAGCATTCTCACCTCGGTAGCAGATCCGTTAACAGACCGAAAACTAGATACAAAGGAGTAGTGCTAAGACAGGAGTGACTGCCAAGTCTCAAAGGATGATGTGGACGACAGAACGTAGTGGAAGTGACTACTAACGAATACTTGGGACAGCCATCCACAAAACCATGAAGAATACGAACTAGACTGAGAGAGAGAAATCAACGGCTGACAAATATGCATTTTTATTCTTTTTACCAAAAAGGCGTCTACAATCATCCTTATAAGGAAATAAGCCGTTGCCAAGAGCAGCTGTACGTTATCGCCATTTTGAATACGTTATTGAACGCATAATTTATTTTAATTTTGACTCGTTTTCAGTTATCATTGTAATTGTAATGAACACAAGTGTTTTGCATCGTTTTATCAATATGAAATGATAAAACAATGATTTTGTATCGCAGCGTGTAAAACGGAACATATGTCAAAATAAATTGCCAAGATAAGTCAAAATGCAAGTGAAAACGGTATTTATTGAACGATGTAAAATTGTTAGAATTACACGGATGGTGTAGCGACCAGTCGTGTAAGACGACTAAAACCGAACAGCCTGGAACGGAGCACAAGTTAATCGTAGCACATTAGAAACAACGTACCGTGGCTTGGTCGTATGAGCCAAAAACTACCTCATTTCAGTTCGTATAACAGAGCTGTGCAGAATGATAGAATAAGAAACATTTACCACATTCATTAAGGATAGCCGTAGGTACAGAAATTTGTAATAATTTTTACTATGCTTTTGATATTTATTTTTTACCTCCGTGGTTTCCTTCTTCCGTGACTTAGATGTGGCTAGCGATACACGGACACATCATACTTATAATCTTTGCTGCAACAAGATAGATTAAAAGGTAGGTAGAAGAGACAGTCACCATTCTCTATTTAAACCCTGACTTTTTCGAAACACAATAAACTCTGGAGAGTTCTATTTCAGTAACTACAGAACAAAATCTTGTCCATTTCCTTTACTTGAACAATTTGTGTCGTTTCCTTTCGTTTAAAATAATTAGTAGCAGTAATATTACAAGTTATCCCTGGTAATGAAGCGGTTACCTCAGTTATTATGTACAGGTGCAAAGGATGCAGTGAGATTTGCTTGAATATTGCACACCGCCTCAGGCGCTGCGTCGCTTGCAGTTTGTTGCTTTGTATATTGTACTCTATATTTACTTGTACTCGTAATAATAGAGTTGTAAATGTAAAAGTAAAATAAGGCTTTAAAATAGTTAAATATCAAAGCAGTTTTGGCTTTTTTAAAGCAATGATGAGTTTAATAACTTATTTACAATCGCACCCAGAACCGTTAAGTTTTAAGTCCTTAGCGTACATTTTGTATTGTAACCACTAAATAGTTGAAGGCGGCAGTTTCTTTTGTTTGTTTAAAAAGAGTACTCACTGTTTAGTATATTTTATTAAAACTATTCTCTTTTCTCTTGATTGCGTCGTTATCCTCGCTCTCTCGAGGATTAATTTCTAACGAATCATCCACATGGGAAATTACGAGCTTCGTGGTTGCAGTTTTTGTTCAAGCTAGAAAATTTCGCAGTTCTGATTGAATCAATTATAAAGATTCCTTTAAAAAGATAATAGCAAATGATCATTTTAATTTTTGTTTTCGCAGATGAAATATGAATAGGTTTTTTTTGGAAAATCGTCAGTAATCACCTTACGGATAAAAAATCTAAGGACACTATTATTTATTTTTTTCTTTTTTCCTTGTACCAAATTTAAAAAATCATTCAATTTAACATTACGCTTTCACCTGTTTAAATGTTGAGTAATGCTTTAAATGTTTTTTCGTCGATGTTATAAAAGAACCGCTACTCAAGCCTGATTATTGCCCCTGATTGCGGCTGTATTTTAACTACATTTAAAGGTCAAGTATAAAACGACACTCCAGCGACGAAATGAAGTGCATTTTACTTTGTACTGTATTATAAATAATTTTTAATTAGTTTTCATAAAATGAAGATATAAAATGAGTGTCTGGTAACGGATGACCTAAATACGAAATTTGTGTCAATTCTGATACTTTATTTAATGATTTCTTAACTATTTGCTTGTGGCTTTGTTTTATTACAATTCTTTAAATGAATGAATATGTATTTATTGCCATAAAAAAAATTACATAAAAGTACTTATTGTAAAGAAAACATACAACCGTTGCAAAAGGTAGCCAGTTCAGCGTATACAGTAGGGACTCAGCTGGCTCCTGCGCACTCATGTAACATACTCGTTTACCGTAATGATTAAGACTGATTCTAATGCGATCTTTGTGTTTCCTTTATCCAAACACTTACACCAAAAACGATTTGTTATACAGATGATTCCAATAGTCATATCAGTCATGTTATAGTTTCACAGCACACCCTGTATCTTCATTAGCTTCAACTATAATAAGCAATATTATATGCAATATACAATATACAATGCTTTACATATACACGAAACAAATTGCGTATGCGGCTGATGCAGCTATTCCGAGAGATAATTCCGATGTTGGTGTAATCGGGAAGTGTAAACTGCAAATGGGACATACAGATGGTAACAAGATTGTTTATTAGCGCATGTCTGCACTACAATAGAGTACTAAAATAGAAAACGGTACGTTGTCGCCAGATTCGGCCGATTGCCAACTATTGTTGTGGTTTGTATGCGAACGCAAAGGGAATTGGATTAAAAGATGGATGTTTCTGATAAAACTTTTACTTTGTTGATTTCTATCTTACTTATACTAGGTTGCTGAAGTTTTTGTTTATTTTATCGTTACCTAGTGAGTCAATAATGTTAGATTGACCTGATTCAACAGAGTAACATTTAAGTTATGTAGTTGGGAAACGCATTTCATGAAGTTATCGAACCAATAACACTAACAAATGGATAAATGTAGCTAGGAAACCGGCCGTTTGTTAACTTTTAGTTTTAAGTATTTAATCATAATCAATGTATTACTAACCTGTCACAGAAATTATTATATTTAAAGATTTAATAACCTCACTTATTATTAATAATATATACACTGCCGGCCAAAAGTTTGAGACCAACTATTTATCAAATTAACAAGCATTGTTGTGCTAGTTTAAAGTTATTCAAACTTTTCGTTTAAATATCCAAATTACAGTATATTTTTTTTAAGGTTATTTTACATTTTTAGGTTAAGTGAAGTCTAAAGTGGGACCATGAACGTCAGCGCCGATAACTCTGTCAGAAGCAATCACCGGTGCTCTTAACACTAATGCACTACTTTTATAGGTAAAAGGCTTTTAACCTGCCTTTACCATTTACAATATATGTCCCATTTGTTGTTACAATATGTAGAAACATTTTCAACCCATCCGATTAGAAGAATTTTAGTTACATCTCTCATTAGATCTCTATCTTCTTTCTTGGTTATATTACCAGTGTTTGCACTTTTACATACTACAAGTAGTAGTAAATGTCACTTGAAATTTAATTACTGAACTTTAATAAAAATTGATAAATTTGTATCTTTTCTAACAACTATAATATATTCAAGTATTAACGTAAGAAAACATTTAGGTAAAAAACTAGATAAAAAATTTGTAAATTATATTGTTAATAAAATGTATTCATAAGTTAACTGGGAAATAAATGACAAACACTTAGAAGTTGTACTAATGTATAATGACGTCTATACACATGAGTTAATTAAGTCGAGACACTGATTAATTGATACAAGTATGATAAAAAATTGCTTGCAATTTATTAAAATTTATTTGTTTTTGCGAAATTAAAATTTATTTAAAAAAGCCTTTAAGCAAAATTAACTTATTATATGGCTTTACGAATCGAAACTCGTAAATACATCTATTTGCCTTTTTTTACAGACATTTTTCATAAAACATGATTGTTTTGCGGTTAATTTATATAAAATTGTTGCAACTTTTAGGTACGGTGTTTATTATTTTCAGCAAAAGCACAAACTAGAATCGTTAAAATCTCTGTTTACAAAAGTTTGTATCTGCGAATCTAAAAGGATCACAAGAACGTTTCTACGTAGTTGAATGTTTAGTCTGGGCGTGACGTTTGGTACAGTTCCATGCAAACATTATGTCGGCTCGCAATTTAGTACGAGATACTGCGCATAATAAAATTTCGTCGGTAATGTCGGCATGTCCCTGCGCACGCTCAACAGAATAGATATGTAATTCCCTAACGGTGGGCGTCCTAAAGTATTTTTTCCCTTGTGAAATAAAATCCCCAGTAATCCCAACAGACATTCACCGCTCTGCAGGCGTTAACTACAAACTTCTATAAAGTTTGTATTTTGTTATATCTATTTGCCATCTCATTTGCTGCACCGCTATTTATTATTGTTGGCGAAATAAAATAAATTGCGATAGACGTCCTCGGCGCCACATGGGCCACCATCTCCGTGGGAAACTTCTCAAATAGATGCCATTAGTTTAATGCCTCTAAAGTTAACGTCTGGTCTAATTTGTTTTATGTTTACATATGCGCTGTGTTAATTTATTTTGTCTAACGTATTCGTGTTTGTGCTTTACTTTATTTGTGTCTACCTCTGGTCTCTGTGTACATATATATTTTATGTAGATAAAAGATTATAAAAAAACGAATTTAAAACTAAAATATTTCGTACTCAAAGTGAAAGGGAAAAAAAATCAAGCACGTTGCGTTACTAGGAAAGTTCGATCGTTAGTCAAACTGCCAATGCTGTACTTTGCTGCAAAAAGCTTATGTCAGCTTCAATACATGCATACTGCAATGAAAGCAATTCACTGCATTTAGTGTGGCTCTATAGAGAGCGCTACCAACGAATTGGATTTCAATTTTGGAGAGCTTTGTTGCTGTGAATTTACGCTTTGAGACGTGTTTTCTTGAATACGTTGAAGTGAATTTACGTTGTTAAGTGAAGTAGCGAATCGTAGATCTTAGGTTGGAATTAAAAACGTAAAATCTCGCGAATATTATAGGCCAAGTTGAAAGAGATGTAAAAATGGTAGCTGGATCTGAAATCCAATTAAGCTTCAAAGCTCAAGTTCTACGTATAAACATTAATAAAAATTAGATAATGTTGTTAATATCAAGTTTCTCGTTTTACAATGCGAATGCAGTAGCGTAATAAGAGTAGATTGGTTCGCTTTATAACGTTTAGTGCGATGACGCGAGTTTAATGAAGGAATCGCGTGGGCGCGATTGTACGGCCCGGCCGAACTGAGAGCGTGCTCACAAATTGTTCTCTAAGCCCAATGATTTGTGGTTTTGAGCACGATACTATTATTGACGCAATTAATTATCTGCTAATTGCAACCATGTGTTATGTGGTGTTGTCGAAAAAAAAGAATATAACAAAAATAGGGAAAGTTACGAGTGATTAATAATTACCCAGTTTAGAAGATAGAGCCTTATCAACTTTGTTAAATATTTTTGTGAAATAAATAACTTTTTCCACATATAAATAATATAGAGATAATGCTTACTGCTACAGAAAAAATACCAAAGTTAAGTAAGTCATCTAAAGTTGTTGATGATCAATTCAAGTCACATTTCTAAAGTTACTAAGTTGGTAACGACACAATTTTGCTCCGACATGTGACCAATTGTAACTTGATACGGCTATAGTCGTTAACGGGCCTTAAGTGACTGGCAGACGATCTTCTATTTTGTTGCTCAGCTGTTTAATTATTATTTTTACTACAAGGAAAAAGAATAAAGACATTATGTTTCTCATTAGCGAAGGAGACAGTTTTAATGTCGTTCAATTGACTTTACTTACATCAATGTATTTGTAAAGTAGCTGTTGACCATGACTTCATCCACGCAATATTAATTAAAAAATAGCCTAAAATATGCCCGTCTATGTCAGCTACCATTCTGTGAAAGTCGAAATTAGCTCAGCCGTTTTGGAGATTACCCGAAACAAATGCCTCTTACGGACAGACAGACAGACAGATAGACAGACTGACAAAAAACTTTTATTTAAATGCGATTTGCGTTATCAGCAACGCAAATACACCGTCTTCCCAAATCTGGAATTTTTCTTTTGGTATTGCAAACAAACACTACAATTCTGTTATATGTTTGAATAGATTAGATAAACATCTATTAAATTCAGCGTATTACTGATCTAATGTTTTATTTATTCGAAAATTGTAACAGGATAATAATTTTGCAATATCTGTCATGTCCTTTTGCTTGGAGTTTTTGCATTTTATCGATGTGCATTTTTGAAATACGTAAATATACATAGATATCTATTTTTGGTTTTCATTTTAGGGAAGTTTCGATTTAAATTCATTGGAATTTCCAGTACAGCTTATGGGATTATCGCGAGGTCGAGTGTTCTGCGACACGGCTTATTGCGTACTTACCACTGGCTAAGTTAATCCTTCAACTTAATAAACCTGTCCTTTGTTTTGCAATCCAATGTGCAAGTATTCATTACTTTCGAGGAAGTTTGTATTCTTAGTAATAAAGTGATTTAACTGGGAACGAATCAGTTTATTTCTAAGAAATTATGTTTTGTATTCGAAAGCGTTTTGTATTTATTATCCTTGAGTGATTCTTTGTTTAAATTGTAGACATGTCATTTGTTTGGTTATACCAGTAGCCAGTGACCTTTAAGGCCAGTGCAGAATACTCTAGAAGTTAACTTCTGCTTGCACATTTTAGTATTTCGTGACATACGACCTTTTGTTATCCGAGTTATAGCTGTTTTATTTCATTCAAAGGTATTTATTTAATTTAATTGCCCTATTTAATACGTCTAGCTATATAAGTTCATTTAGAGTGTCGAGTTATTTTTGCACATAGTGTCCGCAGTGCGGTCGTATGCAAATGTCTCAAATTAATCATGTCCTTACTTCTATCACAGTATTTACATACGCTACGGGAGTTTTCTCTGTAGCTGTGTTATATTTTGTTGAATTTAAATTTTACAGTTTTTCTTTGTTCGTGCTGAATAGAATTTATTTATTTTTATCTTACTAACTTCAGAAACATCTTATTAAAGTAAACCTACGACTGTAGATTTTTAATCATCGGATTTAAAATGCGTCTCTTGGTCCAAATTTCTCACCGTCTTAAAAAATCGATTATTTTTAATATTACAAAAGAAAATCAAATATGAAAGTACATTAATAAAGGAAAGTAATATTAATAGGATACAATAAGAGCTCATCTTACGCTGAATTAAATTGCAATAGACTTCTAAAACGAGTTCAAAGTTGGTAAGTTTGCCAGTACTGGGACATCAACAAATGCGGTCCTCGCTCCGGCATCAGTCGTAATCAGTCGGCAGGCAAACTGATTGCTCCCGACCGACGTAACGAATAGCCGACGATAAACTAAGGAACTACCTACTCATTCAGAGCACTTGAAGTTGCAAGTAAATATAAGAAATATTTGCTTCCTTGAGAATTTTGTTTTACAAGTATTTTAATATCCAACGAACCTAATGGAAACACCAATATAGCAAAGGTTTTATTTATTATCGAAGCAGCGAGCTATAGCTAGTAGTGCGGTTTCATGTATTTTATATGTTTGCTGAACGGATTAATAAGAAAACCAAATTTTTACTTACATTATGTTGGCTTTTACTATCTCCGATTAAAATAAATGCTGTGATTCATGGATTTCACTTCGTCACATTAGGTCCATTTTAATTTTATCTGATTGGCGCACATTGCTAAAATCCTTGCCAGTTTTATCTTATTTCTGAATATTAATATATCGAAGTTTAAATCTAACTCAGTAACATTATCTAACTAGTCCACAATATCTCGACGTAAGACTAATTAAATTAGTTTATAGTATTTCAGAGTATTTTTTTATTATAGAGTATTCGTGGGATATCTGCTAAATCTTAACGAAAGCTTAACGAGTGCACTTAACAGAGGAAATGAAGACGGAATTAAGGATGTGATTTACTTCAGCGACGAGTTTTGAAGTACGTGACTCACAAATTCGAGCACTCGTATTATATTTTACAATCGTCTTCTTACAAATTCTTCCCTGACTGTTGAGGTTAATTTTATTCTTCACATTACACAAAGTATTGTATGTAATTGTTACATACGAGTACTAATGTAATAGAAAAAGGATTCATTATTTCGAACTAGATTTCGCCGGTGACTTTGTAAAAAAATTAAGAATCCTATGTGTTCATCCAGATTGTCCTCGATATTAATGTTAAATTTCATCAAGAACCGTTCAGCTGTTTTAACTACAAACTCTAAACATCCATCTAAATTTTCGCATTTATAGTATTAGTAAGATAGAGTCAGAAACTATTCCCATTCCACGTATTATGTAGGCATGGTCGGTTTGCAATATATTATATGTTAAAAGACAAACTGCGATTTCAGCGAACAGTTTGCATTGTTCTAACGAGATAGACACGTAAACAAATACTACAGATGTTTGAACGAGTTGAAATACTGTGTTTTACAAACTTTGCAAATCAACAGAGAACATTTTGTAACTCAAATGAGATAGAAAATCTATGTAAACTAAGAAAATGTTTGAGTGAGTAATCAGATTCCCTTTGCAAATTAAAGATGAAGTTTTGTACTCGGGAACCATTAAGGAGTTTTACATAAACCTTCCGTCCGCTGTCGGTGAAACTTCGCAAAATGGATGATTAACTTCTAATTTATAAGGGTTCATTAACATTGTTGCGATAGATGGCGAAAAAGAAAGTAAAGCTTGTTTTAATCCGACACTTGTTTATGGCCGTGCTGATGGAGAGTTTGTACGGTTTTCTTAGATATTTAACAGACATCGATGCTTCAAGGTGGTTACGTATAAATATTTAAGTATAATTACATTTAACGTTACCGAAAATAAGATATCTGACTCATATTGGTCTGATAATTTAATTGTTACTTTGTCTTACGTAGCCCACGTTTTTTTTCTTTCATTACTTAGTGTTAATCTGCAAAGTCTAAATTAAATGTAATTATTCATTGCAGAAATAAATTATAATGTATACTATAATAATATATACTGTGTACCTGTTTGGTTTACTAATTTACAAGAAAGGCGACTTTTTTCCCCTAATTGTTATTCATATCTAAAATTATACCATAAATTTTTACCTTTCTTTAATGTATTTCTTTAATGTATTTACGTTCCTTATTATGGTCAAACTTTTACTGTAAACAATGTTAAAAGTCAATACGTGTTTTGGTTTAAACAAAAACAGGAGTGTAGTATTGTTCGGGAGTTGTTTTGAACAAGCTATTGTAAATAGAAGCCGGCGTGCTTTCTCCGCGAAAACAAAGTTAACACCGAAGAGTAAACAACATTCGATTTCATGCACTAATAGTTCGTTGGAGTACAATTATAATTACTGAAACAGGAACTTATAGACATTGTTTAAAATTAATCTATAAAAGACCGTTAGAGTTTTTGATTTGATTCACAATCTTTTATTACACGATGTTAGTTAACACTTTATGTCTCAATTCTCGGGCATTTATCGATCGTCATTCGACCCCTATCAATAACAGGACCGCATGTGGCCCGTACATAAATCAAGATCAATGCGACTCGCACTACGCGCACAATCACTTTAGAATATTGCACGTAAAATCAATGATCCTTAATGTCAACCCCGATTGATTTTAGCATTGTCAAGCTCGGCTGCGAAAGGGTTATTTGTTAAATGGGTTTGTTCACCTTATATTTCAAGGGTAATCAAAATTATTGTAATAACCGCTTTACTGTTAGCTATTTAGATGTTCATCTATCTTAAAATTTAAAAACAACTGGTATAATCTTGTCTAGATTTAAAAGTAAACAATTTCAATCTAGGATTTCAGTTTAAAATTCTATCAGCCTTACAAATAAACGTGGTATAAAGTTAAACTTAGAAATAAACTGAGTATATGTAATATGAGTACAAATTTTGCTTATTTATGCGTTTATTTATAATCTGTAATGATTTTATATTTACCTTTGATTTGAAGATGGAAGTTAAACAAAATAAACAACGGTTTTGGTATCCACAAGTCAGTAAGACATCGTTAAAAGAAGAAATAAGTTTTGGAACAAATCTAAAATTAAAATAACTGTCGCCACCTCTATAACGGTAGGATGTTAAGTTTATCTTTGATCTGTCGTCACCCTTTGAAATGGACATAACTTTGAAGATCGTTCTAAATCCTGTATATAAACCATATAGAAATTGTCATATTTATAGTTTGATCATGGCAGTTAGGGAGTTTGCAGAGCTCGTACTCGATGCGTACCTGATTAATCAATAGCATTGTTTTTAAAGGGTGTGTATGTATTTATGTATAACCACGCTATCGTGATTTGCTTTTATCTTGTCTGGTATTGAAGAGCGAGTTAACATTCGATTCTTCCTGCGAATATCGTAGGGGTAATGTCAAGATCGTTGATTGTATGAATTTATTGATAGTTTGGAGCTAACTCAATTTGCTGACGTATGTTACATCCGGTGGTTTACCGTTTTCACGGCTATTTTAAGTTTCTCAAAATGTTTTGTCGTAACGACCAAAACTGTATTTAGGAACTCTGAAAACATCAAACCACTTAATGCTTTTAGGTATGTTAAGGAACGTTAAATGCTTAAAAGCGTTTCCGCTTGACCAATTTAAAGGAAAGTCGTAAATAAAATTAGGGAAATTCTCGACAGAAATGCTCCCAGGGTTTAATTGTTTGCGGTTACACGAAATGGGGGCGTTGATTTTACATTGTTGGAATTCTGAAACTTTTAGCGATTGCAAATGTTATTATGGTTATTAGAATTAATGGGCGTAATGGACATAATTCTTTTTCATTGCTATTTATAATTCTGTCAAGGATATAAATTTTACTAGGTTTTTTTTTAAATACATTTATTTTTCTTTGTTACAGGTGAAATACAAGATGGCGCTTAGACTCGGCAGGGTGTTGCTGCTGCTACTACACACAGACACTACATAAATAGTGTTTGTAACACATTAAACTGACTTAAACATCTAAAGTTAAAGTACCAGTAAAAAACGTAACAATGAATCTAAAGATAATCCCGTTCCTACTTACATGGAACATCTTACTGACCGCAGCGAAGCGAGATTCGTTTGAAGACGAAGACTCCATAAGAGCAAAGGAACTCAGAAACAAAGAGAACAATCGTAACAGAACTACCTTTAATGGAACGTTGACAGATATACCAGAGAGACGATATTTAAGACATAGAAATAGCTCCAGATATCGCGGCGATAGACGACGATTTTGGGAACGTGAGCATGAAATAAGACGTGAAAGACGAAAGGGAGCAGAGGCACATTCTTCTGAAGAGTATTCTGTATTCAATCGAACAGACCCGTACAGTTTGAGAAATGTAGACAAGCCCCGAAGACCAGAGAAACATTGGAATAAAAGCAGCATGGAAAGAATCGCAAGCGAGAGAAGAAAAGTATTGAATCAAAGCAAACCGGACCGACCTCATCCCATCCCAGTGAAGGAAAATACAACAAGAATGAAGTCGAAAATAACTAACAAATGGCAAAACAACGGTTATATACCATATCCCCAGCCGCGGGAGAAGAAACCGAATATAATTTTGATATTGACAGATGATCAAGACGTAGAATTAGGCAGTCTTAATTTTATGCCGCGGACTATGAAGGCAATAAGAAGTGCTGGTGCCGAGTTCAGACACGCCTATACTACTACACCTATGTGCTGCCCATCAAGGTAAATCAATCAATTAAAAAATAAGTTTATTTATGTCGTTTAACGGAGAGCCTCTGTGTATTTTTTTCGTACATCTAAATATTTACCATCAGCATTTTCGTAGGAGTTCCCTGCTGACGGGCGTGTACATCCATAACCACAACGTGTACACAAACAACGACAACTGCTCGTCGCCGATGTGGCAGGCCACTCATGAGACCAACACATTCGCCACCTACCTCTCAAACGCTGGATACCGCACTGGTAAGCTTGACTACAATATTTGTTCGAATAATATTATCAATAGAAACAAACATAAACTTGGTCCTTCGAGCCGACTGTACTCCTGGCGAGTGTCATTTTAAAAATATTATTTGAACTATTTATCATCCAAGAAAAGTTTATTGCTTTTTAATGGATTGAATGCATAATTTAAGTATTTGGCACAAAATAATTCAGCATCATCTGATTTTAAAGTTATGTACAATAAACGAATTCTAATCTTTTTTATTTCGTTAAAAATGTATAACGGCTTAAAGAGATGGCAGGAATTAGAAAACGTCGGTTTCTCCGCTCATTATTTAGCGATTATAATGAATTAGTCCGCGTCACCGGTCCGACTAGAAGTGTCGGTTAGTGCAGGTCGCTACGTCGCAGAATATAAACACCCGTCCAGTTGGTAGCATTAACATTTGAAATAGACATTGGGTTTCCACATTCCTCTCCGCTAGACAGTCAATGTATGTCAGATCTAATCTGCCAGATTGACAATTACTTAAATTAGAAATGTAAATGTATTTTTTTTCGCTCGTTTAACTTTGTATGTTCTATCTAGAGTTTAATAAGATTAGAAGTTGTTGTGGCCTGTGAGCAAAATAACAGTTACGTATCAACATCTGACATAAACAAAACTGAAATCGTTAATTAAAATAACTGTCAGAAACCTGAAATTATGACATATACGTTAGCTGGTATATAGGTTGTTAGACTAACAAATATTTAGAAGTCAACTTTAAAAGCATTACAAAACAAAAGTGTGTTGACGTGGAATTTGATACAGTACTTAACATCGCTATATCGAAGTGATAGCTTCGTGATAGTGTTAATAAACATGTCGTCAATAAGGCACGGTAAGTCGATACTTACCACCTGAGAATGCACTACGATACTGAATAGCAACGTTCGTAGAATACCTTCCAGACATTACTACTTCTTATTGAATAATTCTTTCAATGGACACGGCACTTTTAGAATGTAGACTATAAAATAAATAGATCTGACATTACACTTGTGACCTTTTCACAAAAAGAAAAGATCAGTTTTACGAAATATCGAATTGGCAAACCTTATAACTTTCTTTGGAAAGAATTGAAATAGTCTTCTTATTATCGCAATAGCAATTGCTAGCGCATCGCACGTGTGAAATTAAAAAATGTAGACTATATTACTCACAGATAAATTTCTAAAGGTGCAAGAATTTTTAAAATCAGCCCAGTAGTTTTTAAATTATTACATACAAAAATACAAATCTTTCCTCTTTATAATATTAGTATAGAAAGAGGTTTTAACACTTACTGACTTTTCAATCACGATCTAAAATAGAAAATAAAGTAAGGAATAATGTGGTACAATATTCGTGAATACAAAAAGTATTTTCCTAATAAAGAGAGACGTAATCCTTAACCTGTCAGGTCTGAATTATTTATTCTGCAGTCATTGCTGCATGCTCCATTGTGTCATCAATTTCGGGAAAACATTTTAACAGTCGGTTAATTCTATCAATAGCATTGTGTACGTTTATTTAGTAATTCAATCTAATCGTAATTCGTATATTTTTGTTGGGTTTTCACTGTCACAAACACTCCAACAACAAAGTAGTGACAATCTTTTCAATCCCTTTGAGAAAAACTAAAATAAGGATACGATTTTGTACGGCTATTTTTGTTGTTAGTGTCACAAAATGCGCAGTTTCAGAAATAATAAAAACTGAATTTAGAAACAACTCATTTGACGTTTCCTTTTCGTCCAATGTTGTCATAATCTATTCTAAAGTTTTAGTCATGTTAGTTTCATCGTGTGTCGCTTGCAGTGGATACTGCGTGTATGGGAGATGTAATATCTTGGACGAGGAGCGTTGAACGCTTATCCGTCGGATACCGGGTTTAATGACGCAATAAGGTCAGGAATGCCGTCTGACTCATAATCGACTGGTATTCAGCGTCGCTACCCTTCCCTAGTATTGTGTGAGGATAATAAAATCTAAAGGGTAGAGAATAGAGAGAAATAAGAAGAAAAACATCCAACTTCATTCTTTTTGCTCTTTAATGGTAATTGAGCTTAGTTGAAATTGAAATTTATTGAAAAATAACAGATTAACAATTTACAATAAAAGTTATAACCAATTAAAAGATAAATACAAATAGTGATAAAATGTGATTGATCTAGTGATGCCCACACTAGGCAATGCCTGTATCGTGGGCATCGAAACAGCAGGAACAATATTTTTATACAATAATAATTAAAATCCTACGCTTACGGCGTTTCGGTATTATTATGAATTTATGAAAGAAAAATAAATATGCAAGATGATATATGATATATGTATAGAATAAATAAAATAAGATGTAACAATAAGACTAAATACTTGAGAATAAATAATATATGTTATATATGTATGAATATCTGTGTTATATATATGAATGTATGTAATAAATATTTATAAACGTCCTAATAAACAAGATTACTTAGAAATGCGTAGATTACTTACTTACTTAGTTGAATCCATAATTAAAAATCCTATAATTTTTAATCATTAAAACTTATCACAAATTAGTTCATACTTTACTTCCTGTATTAACTGGCAAACTTTTAATCACCACTCTGTAATAAAGTTGGAAAACTCTCGCAGCAACTTTATTGTCTACATCGACATGATTAAAAACTAAATTGACTTTGTACATCGTTCGAGACGAGATAAAACTTCATCTATTTTATAAGCCTTATAAAGTCCTTCCCGTCACCTCCATCCTTATAACGTAACCGCTATCATACTAATCATACTAATACTAATATTATAAAAGCAAAAGTTTAGATGGATGGATGGATGGATGTTTGTTAGAGTTTGTAGTCTAAATGGATCTGGATAAAATTTGGCATTGATATTGTACATAGTCTGGAATAACACATAGGCTACTTACTTTTGTTTTTTTTTATTCCATGCGGACGGAGTCGAGGGCAAAAGCTAATAAGTCAATATAACTACATAGATGACAGAAGAAGATTGGTGCAAATTCCGCGCAAGATTTGTTCTAAATATCGTAGTGATGTGTGGGCGCACGTGGGCTACCGGACGACGGCGATTTCGTCTCAGACCAGAGGTGTAGATGGAACTGTCCTTGCGGGTATTTGGGGAGACGATTGGGCGGTAACCGGTGACCATCCGGGAGACGCGACGTGCGAATGCGGTGTCGTGATTTGTCCGGACGCTAACTGAGGTCGTTGTACAAGAATTGTTTCCTCACTTGCTCTTATGTCGGTCAATTGACTGCATACCGATGTAATAGTAACAGAACGGATGAATTATAATAAGGTATCTATAAAGATAGGCTTTAATTTAAGAACTAAATATATCGTTGTCTAATAATGCTAACGATACACAAACGATATAAGCTGGTTGCAGTATTAGATATAATATCACTTTATAGATAGTATTTCCTATAAAAATCGATATTTCAGATGGTATCAGCTATATTGTAGTAGCTTTAGTTTTGTAGTCGATACCATTCGATCCCTTCGAGGCGTGGAGCACGCGGCCCCGATTTATCAACGCCCCACTAAGTGTTCATTTGCGTTGTAAATTTATGTTCTGGACGCGCTATCATAAATTAGTAGTTCGCTTTCCCTTCCGCCTGCACGTGGGCTCGCCCACAGGACCGGGATACTCCGGGATAGATCGTGTTAATTCCTTTTACGGACCCATCATACTGATTGCAGCTTCCCTTTGAACGAGAAATGTGTGGGTCGGAGAATCCAGGAAACAGCTTTTTTATTCTAGCGTAGTTTTTGATAAACATTTTCCTCATACTTGTTAAATTTGAAATACAAATTTTTCTACAAAAAAACTTAGGTAGGTAATTTTATAGTTAATGTGGGATGAATTTTTTGCAAATGGATTTATGCAAAACTATAATTTAAGAGACAAGCAAGTATTATAATAAAATACCCCAAGAATAACTGGTTAAGTATCCTTCACCCATTCTTTTAGTACTTGACACGAAAACGGAACGTTGCATTGTTTTGTAAACATTAATAATTATATGTGTACTTTATGTTGAACTTTGTACAGTATACATAAATCCGTGCATAAAAATGTCTGCCTGCAGAGAACCTACGGACATTTGCCTCGTACAATAGGAGTCGTAAAATAAACATTGCATTGTAGCTTACAATGTATGCAGTTTACAGCATATTTATAGAATGAAAATTTCTGTAACTAGGGTTACGAATATGATAATAATTAAGGGCTTGTGCCATTCTTGTAAATTATCAGATGACAATCCAACGTAAAAGAGATGTGACGGAAATATCGGATTTTGGTACTCTATCTGACAGTGGCGTCAATTTAAAGTTATCTGGAACCGGCCCTTAGAATAATAAAAAATATGAAAGAAATGTGTTTTTTTTCTATAAGTTCCTTACAAGTAGAGTAAAAAGTACGTTAAATAGATTACTGTATGTTTCTTATCTTAAATTATTAGCAAATAAGCAGCTAAATGGCGTATAAACGGCATTCAAAGTGGACATAACAATAAAGTAGGATATAAACATATAGATGCCCAGCCGCGTGGGCGTCGCCGCCGCGCTGTCTGCTCGGTGCAGACGCGCGGTCAACGAAAGTACATAGATTATAAATAAAATTTATTTTAGATTAGCGCGCCATGTTTACTCTATGATCTCTGTTGTGTTACTTGATACAAAACAGATAGTTCTGTTATTGTTCATGGCCATGGAGAATTTTAAATTATCTTATCATAATTTAATAATGAAATACTATCGTTTAGAAGTATAAAATAACGGTTTTATGTTGTGTTCATAGCAACAATTGATAATTTTGAATTACCCATTGTTTTAAGATCTATGCTTCTAATATAATCCGTAATAATTTATTGTTTTTTTTTTTGTTTATGTGAGTAATGTTATCAAGGGCTATTAAAGGACTTTCGTAAGTTATGTAAGCAACTTAAAACAGCGCTATAAAAGTAAATAAAAGAGAATGTATACCTGCGTAGACACAAAGTCTGTCGCTGTCAGACATCTAGTCTAATGTCCTTTCCAATCTAGGTGTGTGTTTACACTTGAGTAAATAAAATAAACGTTTTGAAAGATGCTAAATATTCATAAAGGTATTAAAGATACGGGCTTTAATTTTATAGTGCTAAGGCGTAATAAAACAGTTTGTACTCTCCATAGAACTTGTATAACTTTCTAATGCAAAGGTTAGTCTTATTAGAAGTTCGTGTCGTGTTAACCGTCCAAAGTATGAGCATAAGTACGTCGATGCATAGTACATTTTTTTATTTAATTTCCGATTCATACTTTAAAGTTGATTGTGAACAAACCAATTGACCGTTCAACTTTAATTATTAAAATTCACCGTAAGATGATTAAGCGAGTTTTAATTTATATTAATGCTTCTCTGTCGTCTGTATTGGTCGCCATTATAACAGAGAATTTAATGCAATCGAGTGTGAATGGACCTTTAAACTCGTTTTGCATCCTCACGACGACGATGATTACATTGTGGTTGTACAATGTGGGTATTATTTAATTTATTTATAGGTATAAACCAGACATATTGAGCAATAACAATTTAAAATACACTAACATTTCATTGTATGTTTTTAAACCAGAAGAGTGCGAGTAGAAGCTTTTTATTTATTACTAGCAACAGCTACAACTAGCAACAGCTATGGTCTTCGTCCGCGTAGAATTAAAAATAAGAATAGTAAAAAATAAAACCAACATGGAGTCACACTTACTGATAACGTAGCTTTTTTAACGGTGAATGAAATAAAATAACGCTGCTAGTTTTTTAGTTAGGCTAGTACATAGAAAGATACAAATCTATCCTCTTTATAATATTAGTATAAGTATATATTTTTAAATGACGTCTATTCCTGGACTCTTATCGAATGACCTTGGTTTGGTCGTCACCTCGTGGGATGTCTACCCACGCCATGATTGCTGACAGTCAAATCAAATTGATCTTTAAAAACAGATGTTGACGAAATCGAATTTATTAACTAAATATGTATTAACTAATATTGCTATTTTTTGTGAAAATCGTGTGTACATGAGGAATAAATAAAATTGTCGCTACAGATGAAGTAATACTCTTAAAAGCTTTATTGAAGAAATGAACGACAGAATACATGTGTAGAAAACACAATGGGCATGACCCTGCCTTTCCCTCGCAAAGAAACTAGTTTAACATTGGTAACATAAAAATCTGAATTTATTGTCAACATATGTCAAGATAATATATGTCAAGATAATATGTTAATATAGCAACATGCAGTGGTGGAATAATTTCTTTTACTAGCAAACTATTCTTATATGCATTGTCTTCTATACAATATGAATCTCCCCCCGCCACTCCCAACGTAATGCATACGAAATGTGATCGCATCCTTTGAAATTTGGATGCAGCCAGTGTCAAACTTCGCACGACGTAGTTATCACATTTATATCGAAGAACGTGTTTTGGAACTAATATTTATCCTAGTATATTGACACTTTCAGTGCTGCGGATTCGCCTGGCGGGTTCATTTTCATACATCAAAATGTTGGTAGCATGGAACGTGTTAAAACTTTTTTTCAATACCAGCTGATGTCACGGGTAAATTATGTACATATGATTTTGAAAAATCGAAAATCACATTGGTCAGGATTCGAACCCAGGACCTGTAGATTACAAGTCAAGTGCAAAAACCACTGAGCCACCGGCGCTTTTAAAATTTGTTCATTACGCTAGATTACATAAATATCGAATTGTAAGTTGTAATTCCTTAGTTTATAGTTATGATAGACAAATTTAGGTGTTTTGGATAAAAGTGCTTTTCTGTGTTTATCTTAAATGTTTTGAAGAATTTCACTGAACCTGTCTTATGTTACAAGTGTTAAACGGAACTTTTATGACATGTTTCGTAAGTATTGCGTAGTGAGCGTAAACTTTGAGGTCGGCCCTACCTTAAAGGTCGTGGGCGCATGTCGCACAAGTAGGAGCTGACGATTCTCTCATTACATTTGACTTGTAAGACGAGTGGGCATTACTACTAGGGAAAATTGGGGAAAGTTAGTTTTAATGTCAAATCAAGGGTTCCTACGCGTATAGTGGTAAGAGGAAAAATGGGAATTTTCAAAAGAGCTATTTTACACGAATACAATAGTGCTCCTATGTTAATATCTTATAATTAATTTTAGTACTATTCAAATGGAATATAAAATCTTGTTTTTTATTTCTGTGTGTTTGGTCAGCTAACAATTACACTATATTCAGGGTCTATCCCACCAAATTGTAAATTGTCTGATAACAATCCAAGGTGTAAAATATGTGATAGAAATTTTGGATTTGGTTACCTTAACTTACAGTGACGTCATTTTTAAGCTATCTGACCCTCTATCAGCCAGTGATGGGACAAGCCCCTTAATGTTCCTTGTTACAAAAATATGGTTAGCTATATGTCAATGTTAAAATACATTAAAATGCTATTTTATACAAAACTAAGAGGATAATGTTCTATTTTAGAGATGAGTAATGTAATGTCCACGGCCCAGTGCGGTGCTGCGAGCCGGTTAATTAGGGAGGCGGAAGGGCGCGTCAAAGATTAATGTCTTTCATCCTTTTAAGAGCATTTCCGACTTGTTAATGAGAAATAGCCTGTTATACACAATCATGCTTATTATGAGACACATTACTGGGCATAGACTAAGAACAGACAGAGTTTAGATACGACCAGAGATAACGACTTATAAATAGAGTTTTTTTTAATCTAAGTCACAATGGTGGGAAAGACTAATATTCTTAACTGAAATTTACTTTTGATTTATATATTCTATTTTTCTACGTTAAAATATTTTTTTAATATCCTTATTTAATGGTTTCGTAATGGTGATTAGTCAACATCGTATCAAACGCGTTAATTCCTGTTCTATGGAAGTTCTAACACTTATTTTATCATAATTTAAGTTTAATTCAACATTTATCACTTGTGATATTTATAAGAGTGTTTTGAGCTTGCTTTACGAGTATTTTATAGCTACTCAAACGATAAATGGAATGTCATTTGTATTTTGACGTAATAAATAAGGAGATAAAGGAATACAAGTATTTATTGCAAGGGATATTTATCGATACTGTTAATAAGATATGCTTAGTCAAGAAAATTAATATTTTATTTTATTTTAGAATTGCGTATTTAATATATTCAATTGATTGTGCGGATTCCATGAGGGTACTAGATGTGTGCGGCAAGACATTTGGATGTAACTTACCAATGACTAGAAAATCAATGGTTTATTTTATAGGTTTTTATTTTCACATTTGGAAGTCATGCTATCTCTCTATACTCTATATCTATACTTCTATACTAGTCTATACTAGTATGATAAAGCGTAAACAAAGATTATATTATTTCGTGCCGTAGGATGTCAGCATTCACAGCATGTTTTTGAATAATTCTTTCTTTAACAAAAAGCCCTACACCTAAGTTTTAAGATATATATTTTCACGCTATTCAACTTAGGAGGTAAATAAATTGGAAATTTTTGTAATTGAGAATTAGACAAATGTAATGTATGACCAACTAGTAAAAATGAGACCAAGTGTATCTTATAAAAAAAAAATTTAAATTTAAATCTATCGTAACTTATCAATGGGCCGCCATATGGTGATAACAATTAATTGATACACAGAGCCGGCCTAGGCAACTGTATCCAGTTGAACGATGAGTGGGCGGACTGGTGTGTCCCATTCATTCGTTCTTAATGAATGAACCGACTTGTGAAACAGTCGTAACCGTTCATTTACATACGATAACACGGTTTAATATGTTATTGTTTGTATATGTTAAATTTTCGTGGTTACGCTTTTAAATAATGACTCCTGTTTGAAGTTTGACCGTTAAATGCAATCTCGTTCCTGAAATTTATTACGGAAATAAGCTTATTTTATTTTCTTAATAATTTCTTGTTTCCTAAATCTATTTTTTTAGTTTTGTAAATATTTTCAAGATAATTCAAGAATAATGTTCTCATTCTCTGATATACGTAGGAACAGCACAGTTTTTGCTATAAAAATCGCTTATGGTGTGCACGTGTTTACTATGATTTACCTTATTAATGATTTATGCCACAAATGGCAGGAAACGTAAGTTTTTAATTGATTTAAATATATCTCGTGTTATACCGTTGGTAGGTACCGTGTTCCCGAAATGTCCGGCTCGGTGAATTATTGGCCGGAGTTAACCCACCGTGTCATCAGCAAGTTATGTTTTGTTGATATTATTATAAAAATATATGGTTTCTCATAGGTATAATAGCTAGGAAGGGAAGTAACAGTTGTATAATAATGAATTAGTTTGGTATTTTTATCTTTAAAATAAAAAAAAAACAATAAAAAGTTTACTCTGATATTTTTATGAGTATGTTTTGAAAAAAGTAAATTATTTTTATTAGGGCAATTACGACTATCAGGTTAATTTTATACGTTAATTTCAAATAATTTAACAAAAGAAAAAAAAACATTTTACATGGCGTTCTGGCCAATAAAACTAAATACTTATCGCAAATTAAAACTACTATAGTTTTTTTTCTTGGCTCCGAGTAATTTTTATGAATGGCCAGTGCGCGCCTTTGTATTCCTAATGAAGCTGTCAATAGGCGTGCCGTCCTTCACTGGAACTCCTTCGGCCTCGGATAACTACCATTCTATTCATAATATTCGATAATTAACGATGTTATTAACACTATGATATCATAAAATAATTCATTTTTTTAAATCACTATCTAATGACAAATGCTTTTGAAAGGGCTTTATGAAATCGTGGGCATCTTCATTACAGCTTATAAGTGTTCTCTAAAAAGTCATTCATATAAACTGACAAAAAAACTGGAACAGTTTCTATTTTCGGTAAAAATGTTGGTATTTTTTGTAGCACATAATTCATAAGAAAAACACTTCACTTTATTATGCCAGTAGAGTCTTCAACTGTGTCAAATTTTTGTGGACGTTAAAGCTTTGACAGTGAGAGAGAAATTAGAATTTTGGGTCAAGTTTTCTTTTCAGCGACATCTACATTTTACATTTTACCCAATGCAATTCTTAAGCTTGACTAGGATACTGAGGTAACAAAGAGTTTTTTCTTTTGTTCTATAAATACAGTTTTCTCTAAAACTTGTTATGCAGCTAAAAGTGTGTACATTCAATTTATTTCGTCATTTGATACTTACAAAATGTGAAAATTTATAAACTACTTTTATAGGGCTATTGGATATCAATCGATTCCTTACGCCTACGTGGTTGTATAGTGTAGGTTTCAAAACACATTTCAATCAATAAAATATTCATTAAAATATTTGAGTTGGCGGTTATTTGATTGCGATAGTACAGCGGGTATGTTTCTATTAAAAAGTGTAAAACGTTTATGAGTTTTTTAGTTGTAATATTTAAGTAGAAATGAAACCAGCAGAAAATCATTGTGAACGAAACATTTTCGGCTGAAGTAAAATTAGCTACGTATAAACAAAGAAATTAAAAATATTATATACTAGCTGTTGCTCGAGACTTCGCCTGCGAGAAGTTAAAAATTAATAAATAAACATAGCCTATGTTACTCACTGCTAACGTAGCTTTTTAACAGTGAAAAAATTTTTGAAAACCCAATAGCTTTCGATTTATTTCAATACATACAAAAATACAAATCTTTCCTTTTATATGATTAAATCAACATTGTTCTTACGACATACATATGTAAAGAACAGTAACGAAAAATTAATTATAAAATTTGATTTAATACGTATTCAATTTCGTTTGTCTCATCAAATATTTCCTATTCATTATTCAATAGAGTCACATCAGCGTTAGAGCTAAGATCACCTTGTCCTCGCCCACGCTGACCCAAGCGCCTAGCGTTTACAACTTACACCTTATAATACAAATTAAGTTATTAAGTTACATTCGGAAAGCGGTTACAATGTAAAGAAGATTAACATCTTAGTTTTACTATCGTTTCAAGAAGTATATTCTAAAGAAACTAAGCTTCCTAGGTAAGTTCAGAAACCTTTTTACTGTTCTTAGATCTTACTTCTTACTAATATTACAAATGCTAACGTTTAGATGGATGTTTGTTAGAGTTCAGTATAAACAGCTGACCCAATCTGGATAAAATTTGAAACAGATGTAGAACATAATTCGGAAGAAAGGCTACTAGTTTTTCTTTTTAATTACGCGCAGACAGATTCGCGGTCGATAGCCGAAATGCAGTACCAGGTTTAGCGCCTTGACGTGAACTTGCTAATGCCGCAACAGCTACAAGAACTTGTTTACCAAGTTTTCAAAGAAAACAATAGAGAAGTTTATGGCATAATAATCTACATATACATGTTTGTTTAATGCCAAAAAAATATAATAATTGTTGACTAAATAAAGATAACTAGTGTAATATCGTATCGCTTACATCTTGTGCCATAAGCAGTAGTGAAGAACAAATCAGCACTTCCGTACTGGCGTGGGTGAGGCACGTGGCATCGACCATTCATACAAACTGAATGGACATCACCCATTCATATTAGACTTTCCATGGAAAAGCCGGTTTTGGATGTGCATTAAGGCGGACCTGTTAATCCGTTTTGTCAATAGCTTTAATATGCCTATTTCTGATTATTTGTTACTTTTTATTACGAAATTAATAGAATTTACGATTATTTATATAAAATGGTTTAAATGGAATAACATTCTTAACACACCTACACATTCTCGCTTGATTTAGTTATGAATTCACTTAAATTTTGTTGGCACTCAAGTCTAAAAATAAGTTAATTATTTGGATGAATTATAGTCCTGTTTACTTTAAAATTATCGTTTTATTTCATTTTAAATACACTACATCATATGCTATACGTTTGTCATATTGGTAAAGCACTTTAAATCTATTATTATCCCACGCATGGTCGTAAATAACAAGCGCGACGAATGGAAGCGTTCATATGATTAATCACCGACCTATATATCAACGAGCAATGCTAATAGCGGCTATTGTGTTCTAGCCATTGCTCTAACTACCGCCATCTTTAACACATCAAAAATCTAACTATTAAAAAAAACATAGAAGTGACTGTTGAAGACTTTGTTCTAGTCGGTATCTAATTATTAAAACAAGATTATCCATGTGTAATACAGGAAGTTAAAGGTGTCTAGCAGAGTTGAAATTTTACAAAAAAAATACTAAAAAGACGTGTACCTTTATGTATGGAACCCAAGCTATCCAACCTATCTCTTTCATTTTAAATAATATTATATATGAGAAAGTCTAGATGGATGGATGTTTGTTACCAGGATCACCAGAATAACTCGCCAGATCTTGTGCATAGCTGTAGAACATAGTCTGGAGGAAAAAATAGGCTATCATTGTTTTTAAATTAGCGCGGATAGAGTCGCGTGCGACAACTAGTCTTATATAAATAAGAATTAATGTTTGTAATTTTGTCTCCTTTTCTAGTACGTTGTGACTGAATACAACAATGCAATGTTCATATGATTGATGGATTAGACATCCAATTATAGTTGACAAAGCATTTCCTTTTACAATAAACTATTTGTCGGACGCTGAGGTACGGGTTTGCGAAAATTATGTTTATTTAGTTATCCTTAGTGGTTCGTGGTACAAAACATACTTAACCTAAAACGAGAAATGATTTAATATTTTACAAGTGGAGTTTTCACGATGTATGTTGTAATTTTGTATACTTTTTTACATAACTCGCACTTTTGTCTAAAATGACATAAGTACCTACACAATTGTTTTTATTCTTAGTATTTGAAGCTAAAAATTTACTAACCTCAATATTTAAATGGTTTTGTGTCTAATCGTATCAACAATTTCGAGAACTGAATAACAATGAAATAAAAACTACAATAACAAAAATCTTAATGATGTTAATATTTCAGAATAAAAGGAAAACAAATAGATCGTGAGGGAATTTTACAACACAAGTTTCTTGTCGCTTTATTTAAAGCAAAATCAGAATCGACTAACTAACAGTTAGTTAGTCGATTCTGATTTTGCCTGTCAGCAGCTATAGTCAGATTAAGCGAGCTGTCACCAAATTAAATTCCAGCGACTAGGAACTCGTGTCACTGAAATAGGGATGTATTTACAACACCGCTAGAGAAGCGCCATCTAGTTCATATTTTAAAAAACTTTCGTAACTTTTAATTTAATTCTAAATTACTCTGGTTTTGGATTTATGAATAAAAGATGAAAGGTGATTAACTGTTTTTAAAATGACACTAATGCTTTGTGCAAGTGTAATTTAATAAATGCCAATTCACTTTAATCTTGCTAACTTCAGGATATAGGCGTGAATTTTTCCTAGGTTCATCATCATGAACTTGTCCTTATCCCTTATGGAGAGTCGGCACAGTATGTGCTGTTATATCAGCCGTCATATCTGAATCCACTTCCTTCTTAAGCATATCCCCGTTCACACAATCCATCCATACTTTCTTCGGTTTTCCTCTTCCTTTGTAGCCATCCACATTCATTCTTAACACTTTCTGGTTTATGTCCCCATCGCATAACATGTCCATTAAATTTTTACTAGGTTATTTTTGGTAAAATAGAAATATGTCATTCATCATTCCACACAGGTTCATATCTTTTATCTTTTAGTAACACAAAGTTTGTTTTAAACTTGTCTCTCTTCATTTCATTTCCCGTGTAACTCTATAACATGATAAATATTCACGTGCCGCTGTAAACTATGCACGTTTATCACTTTTGACACGTATTATATGCATGAGCGAGTGGGGTTCCGTACTTCTGACAACGCCTATTAATTTACATAAATGATTCCACCCCAATCTCCCGACGACTAAATAAATATTGTGTTTTAGGAAGATAAAATGAGATAGCATACATTTTAGGTTAGTATTTACTTATGGAAATTAAAACACTGTTTGGAAATATACATCTTTGTCAAAAAATGGTCTAAAAAATTAAGTTTTTGAAAGTGAAAGTTATGGCACATTAGCTATATTTTTATTTTAGTGCAAACTATCTTTCGCCTGCGACTATGTCCGCGTGAAATTAAAAAAAATGCAAAAGTGGGTAGCCTATGTGTTCTTCCATACTATTCTCTACATCTATGCGAAATTTCACCAAGATCCGTTCAGCCGTTTAGCCTATAAACTCTAACAAACATCCATCCATCCATCCATCTAAACTTTTGCATTTATAATATTAGTAAGAAGTAAGATTAGCGAAAAAAAAAAACGAAAAAAGCAGCGGTGAAACTTTAATGTAATTCTTTTATTTCTCTTATCCCTTCTAGATCACAGAAATGTGCATAATTTTGTATAAATTTACATACATATTACCAATGTAATAATTCAAACGTGAATTACTACGAATTAGGTCACATCATTTCCATGTCAGATCAGTTGGTTTACTGCATAAGACATTGTGTCCGTAATCGACTCCGTATAGACATTATATTAGACCCGCTACACGACATGTCTGACACCTGATAACGCATGTTGACAGCACCTTACAGATTAGATAGCTGACACGGGATAAACTTAACGTCTGTTCATCGCATGTTGAATACGCATAGCGATTGCATTATAACACTACTAGCTACCGCGATTCCGTCCTCATGGTATTAAAAAAAAAAAGTAAATAGCCTATGTGGTCTTACACACTATAGTCTATATCTATGCCAAATTTCATCGAGATCCTTTCAGCAGTTTAGGCTACAAACTCTAACAATAATCTATTTATCTAAGCTTTCGTATTTATAATATTATTAAAATTACGCATAAGTAATAAAGTGTTTGTATATTTTCTTCTTTTTGTATTCCATGAAGTTACAACGTGGCATATTTTAGTAAAATCTTGTCCGTTAAAGAACGATTTATTATAACAGAAATTCCGCAAACGCCAGTATAAAACACAGCCGGATTAACGGATTAAGTTTGAACATAATTACTTCGGCGTGTAATCATATTGATTTAGACGGACGTAACTTTGTCAGGCCGTTTCGCGGAATTATAAAATTTACGACGGCATTAAACTCGAGACGGTTGAAAATTGAAATAAAACAAGACCGGCCAGTTAAGATTTGTAAGCGGCTCAACTTAAATACAGAACAATTAACAGCATCGAAAATGCCGTTTTATCGTTAACTTTGATAATTATTATCTCTTAATAAATTATTTAATCGAATGCTTCGTTTCGTTGACTTTAGACGGCCTCATAATTAAAATTTCGGATTTGATTTGGGACTAAAAATACATCTTTTCTTAATATTTCGTCGGCATAAAAGATAACTATGAAAACCATGATTCTGATAAACAATAGAACATAGTTTTGTTGAATAATTTGGCAACCTTAGTAAAACTTATCTATTTTAAATGACATATCTAATTGTTTATTGTTTATCCAACGTAGAAACGATACTCTGGTAATTCTAACGATAATGTATTAGACTTCTTAAAGGTCAAGAAGACATTAACTGGAAATAAGACAGATACACGCCTTTGCTAGATGCCGATGTCTATCAGTGCGTTTTCTGGGAACACGTTCGCAATACAAACGTTAAACAACCTAAATTAACATATTCCGCTTATTCTTATCACTGACAGTTGCTCTGATTGCGATTATACTGGAATTAATTTCATGGAAATAGTCACGTTTGTGGCGGGTACATAGGACGAAAATAAACTTAGCTGCTGTGTGTCAAGATGACGTTTAATTTCTTAATGCTATCAGAATGCAATTGGTACCTTTGAAGACGTGAAAACTAAAAGATATGAAACGAATTATTATTTAAAGCTTTTTCCATGTTTTTTACGTACAATATAACAAAAACATTAATAATTGTACTTTTTTCCTATTTATGCTGCAATATCCCCTTTTGTAAGTAATTTCATCTAGACAAAGACAACATTGTGCCAATTTAACTTGAGTTCACAATGCGGACATTTTATCTGAATGGAGCCTTATTTGAGGTAAACTTCAAATCAATAAACGTGAGAGCAAATCGTGAAAGTTTATACTCATAAACACGATATAACAGTTACATATTTAGCTATCTATACTATTATAATAAAGCGTTAACATACACTTCTCTGTGACGTAAGATGTCAGCAATGACAACATATTTTTGAATAATTCTTATTTTATTAAAAAGTCCTACACTTACGCCACGCTTTAGGCTATATATTTTCACGCCATTAAACTTAGAGGATAAATATTTCGGATAAAAATGCTAATGTGGGAAAGAGACCATAAGTTGCTGCCAACATCAAGGAAGCAAGATTGTCAGTCAAGGTTTGTCACGTCATGTGTACTAATATGCTTTAATCTCGAGATTCATATATTAATGTTGGTAATAAATATAGAAAAAAACTTAATCGATATTAGTTCCGCTTGTACCTATATTCTTATTAGAGTGTTCTCATCACTATCAGTAATTTGAGCGGGGTAACATGCCATCACGTTCAACGAATATTGACAATCAGCTTTCTACCGATAAACAATTAGAACCTCTATTATCATGTTTTGAAAAAACTAGAAAATACGTACGTATACGTAGAAAATACTGAAATGATTTATTGTTCTTTAAATGAGGGACAGATAATTTAACGTGATATATATTAATTTAATTTATAGGTTATGTTGCGCCTATGATTGTCCAAAGCGTATTATCTGGACACTTATGAAAAAAGGTTATTAGACAACTGTTTATTTCAATAATTTAGAATAACTATACAAAGACTAATACTAGCCTTTGCTATGCAGCTTCATACGCATGAAATTATACAAACTTTATTTTGTTGTTTACATTTGTCAGATTCTCAATTGTAAATGTCAAAATTACTTAATGTTGGCAGCTTGTACTTTATGGTCCTTTTCCCATTTGTTTTATGTTTTTTTCCAATTTATTTGCACCCTAGGTTTAATAGCGTGAGAATATGTAACCTAAAGCGTGCCGTAAGTGTAGGGTTTTTTATTAAAGAAAGAAATATTCAAAAATGTGCTGTGATTGCTGACATCCTACGCCACAAAATAGTGTATTTACGATTTATTATCTTAGTATAAAAGTATACTAAAAGAACAGTACTGTTACTAATTCTAAGAAGGACTCGCCTGTGCAGTTTTAAGATAATGTTATCGCTTGCGGATGCATGACACAAGTTCCTCGTAACAGTGTGCATTATATTTGCAATCGGCCGCGTCTTTATTTGCAAAGGTCGTGTTTGACTATTACTATCTTATATTTATACACAACTAAATTAATGTTACTACATCATTGAATAATTTCATTTAAGGGGAGAGGTACCTTTTTTTTTAATTGAATCTTTTAAGCCAACAGTAAATTAAATAAAGCATTAATTTTATTGTCGAATCATAAATAATGGACATTAATATATAGTTTAGGATTTGTTAATATACAAAAGAAAATCGTGACGTCAACGTACGTAAAAATTCTAAAAACATTTCGTTGTAAGGCGTAAACTTTCTTTTTCACGGCTTTTCAGGCAGCGTCTGGCCACTTCAGACCCCACTCAACTCAACTAGTCTTGCTGCGGTCATAAGCTCGGATTTGGCCTAAGTCCGGGAGACCTAAGTTGCTTAACTTCTTGTGTACTTTGTTTAGTTATGTTTACGCTGTGGTTTGAACTTTGTGTTAGCAAATGTTAGGAAACTACAAAGCAAACAAATTCAATACGAATTTTAATTGCAGTTGTTAGAAACTAAAAAATGTATTGCTCTATATAAGATACTGAAGATTTTATTACATGCTAGCTTACGCCCACGACTCCGTCCGCATGGAATAAAAATAACAAAAGTGAATAACCTATGTGTTCTTCCAGACTGTCCTCTACATGTATGCCGAATTTCATCTAGATCCGGTTAGCCGTTTAGTCTACGAACTCTAACAAACATCCATCTAAACTAAACTAAACTTTTGCATTTATAATATTAGTAAGATCTGTATTTATGTAGAAAAATGGCAGTTTGCATCTGGCAATTTTTAGTGCAATTAGATTCAAGTTAGAGGTCATGACATTCGAATCTTACAAATCTTGCGAAATACTATCAGTATTATGTACGGTCTAGAGTAAATTTTAATATATGAAATGTTAGAATTGATGTAACAAAAGTTACTCATTTGCACGACTTGTCGGGCCCTGCATTTGATGTGACAGTTTTAATTGAAGAGTGCTGAAATTATTTCGCACTTTCGGTCCCCGGCTTGAGATTGTGCTCGTAAACTCCCCGAGGAATCCACAAGGAGACTGGCATAGGGCTGGCATAGTCTCACCTGTCTAATATATTGCTCTTAGGAAAGTGATCGCAGTAGATCTAAACATCTTATAGTAGTTATGTAAACGGGACTCAGAAGCCTCACTTCTTAATGGGATCAATATAGTCCACTATGCTAATAACATATAAACATCAAAATATGCGTGAAAATTGAACATAACATTTTTTTTAAGATATAATTTTTAACAATTGTGTGTTGGCAACCCTAGCGACAATCTCCTTGCCTACTCCACGGCATCTGGCCGACGCAGACACGACTCTCGAAAATTAAAAATCTCCCTGCATTTGCATTAACGACACCTAAATTAAAATTTCGGATCTATTGTCTGTCGTATTTCAGTAACATTTTTTGGCACGGCAGAATTTTTCGTCATATCAACTTAATGTATTTTAATTAATGTTTTCATCAAATTACATTTTGTAACTTGTAAGTACATTATTTAAAATGTATTAACTTTCAATATTAATACGTAATTGGCGCACTCAATCTTTAAAATTGAAATGATAAATTAAGCAGTCCCTTAGTATAGATATTTCATAAGGCACAACCTTAGTATCCAAATAGTAGTAATTTAGTCATCTATCCAAAAAAAAAACTATTAATAGATAGTACGCAGGCCGTGCATAGTTTTCCAGCTCTTTTAGCAACAGAACAATGTTATCTTTAATGTGTATTTTCCTCATTATCCAGGCTACTTCGGGAAGTATTTGAACAAGTACAACGGGTCTTACATTCCGCCCGGCTGGCGCGAGTGGGGCGGTCTCATCATGAACTCCAAGTACTACAACTACAGCGTCAACATGAATGGAAAGAAGATCAAACATGGTGATGATTATCACAGGGTAAGTCTTTAAATATAGCTACGTATTCTAAGAAACTACTTATAATATGAAAGCTAGCTTCATGGCTAAACTTTAAAACCTACTTACTATTCTCAAGCAATCAGTTGAAGCTGTCCGCGTACAGCGGACTTAAAGACGTAGAGTGGTTCCAACTAGTTGTATAAATTGTCTTTAAATTAAACTTATTTGTTCCAGGATTACTATCCAGATCTGATAGCAAACGACTCGATCGCATTTCTACGGGCGTCAAAGCGACGCTTCTCTCGCAAGCCAGTCTTGCTGGTGATGTCGTTCCCCGCGCCACATGGCCCTGAAGATTCAGCGCCGCAGTACTCGCATCTCTTTTTCAATGTAACCACCCATCAGTAAGTACTTACATCTCCCTATTGTACCACAATATGTAGGGTCAGCACCACAAATTTTCAACATCTTTTCTCAATTTAGATAGCTTTACCGTAATTGTTTCACTTTTCTTGCAATCCATCCTTTTCTTAGTAAATATTCCTCTATCGATGTATTTACAAGTTCATTTGTAAAGTTTTTCAACAAATGTGATCCTTCTTTCCTCATAAAATGCCAATATCATGCTAACTTTTTTTAATTTATGACGAAATTCTAACCTTAATCTAATTACCTATTACCGTTATATTCTTAATTGTAATTAAATAAACATCGCATGCGAAATGATAAATGAATGTATGATGTCAATAATTAATAACATTTGATTATAGACCGTATAAGGCAAAGATAATATCTCGATAAGATCTTATTTAGTTTTTGCTCACGCGTCGAGCAATAAAATGTGCACGGAATTGATTTAACATTGCACAATGTACATTCCGGTCTAAGCGTTATTAATACTACAAGATTAGAAGCTAAAACTTCTACTGAATTTCACTTGTAAAAAATGTAAGAAAAAATCCAGTGTTAAAGTGTACAATAGCTGGAAAAAGTTGTGTGTTCACCAGTTTAAAAAGAAATGTAGCAGCAAGTAGTAAAAATAAATCAAGAAGTCTACGAGAAAACAAATTGGGTATCTCTGTCAATAAACTTGTTTTAACCGGACAGTCGAACTGTTCAATTAAAATTACGGGTGTGTAGTCAGCTAAAAGGGTAAACTAAATCGAAGTATCAAGATATATGACAGCTGGATGCTTCTCGCATCTGTGGCCTGATATTGCAGAATGCACTCCGGCGGGCGTCGCGTTCTAGACGAAATAGAATATTAAATTTCACAATTTGGGGAATACGAGAGCGTTCACGAAGCAATCCCGTGTTATGCTAATGTCATCGTAAAAGCGCACAGCGCACCGGTGTCCCCGACAGACGCCGTGCAGCTATAATTCGGTTTTGAAGTTCACGTACACTATAAATATGATTAAAAACATCCAAAAAAGTACCAGTAAAACAACTCGATGTATACTTGTCTGGATCAATATATTTGTACAATCATACTTATATTATGGGCTACTTGCTTTTGTTTTTTTTTTAATTTCACGGGAACGGAGACGCTGGCAAAATTTTCTACAATAAAAAAGCTTTTACAATTTGTAAAACCTTTCATAGATATTTTTCCATGAATGATAAGGTCATAGTGACTCGAGTTATTGAAAACTACGGAGCTTTCGTCTGTAATTCGGTAATTAATTTACCAAAATAACTGGCAACTATAACCGTAACAATAACCATTATAGCAGCAATGGTCGAGTCTAAACATTCTTATGAATCATAAATCAGCCTCGGTCGCCGGTCGCCAGTATTGAGGTAAAATTCAGGGCAACGTCGACTGTAAGCGTACATGAGGTTTTCGGTGTAGCGTAATGAAAAAAAACAAGGTCGTTCCAAAGGTAAGCGAAATGAAATGGTTCCGTACAAGTATCAAAAATATTTACATTTATCTTCCTTGTTAACAATCTTACAAATATTATGAATGCAAGTTTTATTAGATACCTGGATGTTTGCTACGTATCTCCAAAACTCCTAAATTTAGCACAGATTTAGAACATATTATAGTATGGAAAAACATAGCCTGCTTTCTAAGTTTTTTATTCGGCGTCTAATAATTAAATTGTTAGTCCATCGCTTTTCTGCGTGCTCTTTACCGTATTTTTTTAGCAGATTGATTGGTCAGTTTTTATCCTATGTTGACGGTCTCCAAAAACCTGGACAACTCCTTAAATATTTAAAGAGAAGTAAGATGGCCGACCACTCGCAAAAATGCCGCAGCAATTAGAGTTTTTGTTGGAATATTTAGAGGGATTTAATACAGTTGAAATGCGACTCTCGTTACACACTTATTATATAAGACCAAGTAATTTTCGTTAAAAACAAAAGGCAAAGACTAACCTCTGAATGCATCTTACGTTTTCAGTTCAAATAAAGTAATATTTATACTTAACTTCTCTATTAAATAATCTCGGATACATGGAATCACTCATATAAAAAAGCAAACACGTTGCGTAGTATTAAATGACTACGGGTTTTTGTTTAATAAAGTATCGAATGCGGTTTATCTACGTATGGTTTTTTTCACTACAGTCTTCTGAAAGTTATTTTTTTAACCGACTTCTTAAAACTTACACATAATCTAGCTAGACTAATTTATTCCTGAGACATTACCGAGTTAACTTATAAGTGCAAAAAGACATACTCCTGTATAACCACACTTAGGGCCGTATATACGTAATACACGCAGGGCCGGTGTTAAGGTAGGGCACGGTAGGACGACCGCCCAGGGCCGTAGGCAGTGAAGGGCGCCACAGATCTGGGAAATACGCAGTCTTACATAACCCTGTTTACAACCCCTCCTCCCTTTACAAGACCACAAATAGGATGCCATAGAAGTCTCGTCCAGGGCGCTAGTAGCACTACAACCGATACGTGTCCTCTACTGCAATACAATTCGTATAAAATTAGCACTTTAAATTACAACCTACCTTATCATTAGCCGACCGTAAAGGCTGTTACCAACGTAGAGGCGGCGGCGTATGAAAGCAGCGCCAAAACAAAATGTAGATAACGCGATAATAAAAAAAAGAATTGTCTTACATATACGGAGTACGGTTGGATATTATAAGAAATCCAATATATAAAACAGAATCTCCAAGTCTTCTGTACGTACTTGATAAACTTAATACCAGTTAAAATGTTAACAATAGATGGCGTGATTCATAGTGAAAATTTCTTAAATAAACAGAGATGGTTAAAGAAGACAATACGACAAGAAATATTTAAGAAGTAGGGTCGAATCGCTAGTATGTGTGTAAACGTGATCATTTAGTGCCGACAACTTGAGGAGCTGCATAAATCGTGGAACCGGACAGAGCGGCTTAATTGCCAAAGGATAAAAGTACCGCCGATGCAAATGAACCTGACATCAAGTCTGACATGCGTTAATGATCGAATCTATGTTGACGGCGCCTTTTGGATGGCCTTGTTCGATCATGTTTTCTTTAATCGATGTATAATTTGTTGACGTTTTACTACTTCGATTTGAGCGCTATCGGCTTCAACTACAGAACAAAGTCACAGAGTCTACTCTAAAAATTAAACACATTTTTTAGCAAAATCGGTAAAAGAAAGTAGGAATCCAAATTGTCAACATCTAAGCAGCCATTTAAAGAATGTAACAGACTAATACAACTGTTTAAGCTCTGCTTTATTTCGGTCAATTGATATACATTTGGTCAAAAGTTAACTTTTTGTTGAGTGGCGGCATGTCGGCAACCCGGCGAAGCATCTCACTCGACTCGTTTGCAACGACCTTTGAAGGTTGCAACTTTCCAAGCGATTACCAACGCTTGTCAAAATCACGCTCGCCTTGTAATCTCTTGATTGGGATTCGATTTCCAGTTTGTAACGAGTCTTCGAAATTCGTTTTTGACCGACTTCCCAAAAGAAGGAGGTATTCAATTCGACCGTATGTTTTTTTTTTTTTTTTTTTTTTTTTTTTTTTTTTTTTTTTTTT
>NW_013525024.1:634886-639109 GCF_000836215.1 Papilio polytes | reverse complement strand
TGGTGTGTTTTGTTTTGTTTTTAGTGCATTTTGTTTTGTTTTTAGTGTATTTTGTTTGGAAGTCGGTTTTGTTTTTTTATTAAAAAGTTTTGATAAATGAAATCATTTGCTCTGAAGACGAAGTAAATTTAAACTAAAATGATATTAGCGATAAAGCAATAGTTTTAACATCTGTAACTACGAATATTTGATTCATTTGCTTATTTAATATGACTAGTGAAATAAACTTACAATTATTGACATAACCTACAAATAATGGATGAAAACATTTGTTAACTACACAAACTTTGCTTTTGTTTTTTGTTTGAATCTCAGATCTAAGACGGTTCAGTCTTTAAATATCACTAACATTATAAATGCGAAAGTTTAGATGTATTTTTCTTATAGTTAGCCTAAAGGTCTGAACGGATCTTGATGAAATTACGCGTAGATGTAGAGCATGGTCTAGAAGAACATATAGACTACTTTCTATTGTTTTTTTATTACACGCGGACGGAGTATAGGGCGAAAGCTAGTATATATTTGAACATTTTACATGTATTTATTCGTCGAGTCTTGCGGTGCGGCGCCGGCCGGCATCGAACGCTGGACCGGACGTTAAATATTCAACCCGAGCTGTGTGGTCGAAACCTGTCCCGGAGGTCCTGCGCCGACAAACGAGTAATAAGATATACAAAAACGTATGCGTTTTTAAATATCTTATTTAAAATGATCATGCAATAAACTTCACTATTAAATGTAAAAGTTTTTTAGGATATATTAAAATTATTATCTCTTATTTGTATAAGTTTACGATTGTTGCGTTTTTAAACGGTTTTATTTCCCGTTTAGTGTGGTTTTTTTTACTAAAGCTAATTTAAGTGCAAATTTTAATTGTATTGCTAAAAACCCTCATATTTTGTTTATTTTTTATCATTATCAAAGTTTTAGATCCGCTACAATTTTTTCAAAGTATTTGTTTTGAATTTTCATCATAAGAATACCGATCCTTATTAGGAGTACCAAATATTACTAAATCATACTTCATACTAATATCATAAATGAGAAAGTTTAGATGGATGGATGATGTACGTTTTTTAGAGTTTGTAGCCTTAACAGCCTAACAGATTTCAATGAATTTTGGTATAGATCTAGAGGATAGTCTAGAACACATAGGCTACTTAATTTTGGTTGTTTTAATTCCACGCGGTCGGAGTCGCGGGCAAGAGCTAGTTAATTATTTTTTTCTACATGTTTTTATAGCACACCGACGTACGACATGGCACCGAATCCAGATAAGCAATGGATCCTGCGAGTCACGGAGAAGATGAAACCCATACATCGACAGTTCACCGACCTTCTGATGACGAAGAGATTGCAGACTCTACAGAGCGTTGATATGGTAATTTGATATTTAAATTATACCATTAATTACTCGATATTGATAAGGGAGTCCTTTAGTGCAGATATAATATGGGAAAGTGAATACAGACATGTTTAATTACCCTCAGTGATAGCAGCTGATGCAATTTAGGTTATTTCAGTGCAGCAATAAGATTTTTACTACCGAAATAATTGTGCAGACTCGTTATGATGTTACCTCTTAATTTAAAGACAGTGAAATGGACTCCAATGTTTTTGCACAAGTGTTTCTGTAATAAAAACTCTTGGCAAGGAATTTATAAGGCCTTAGAACAGTGATTAAAGCTTGAGAGTATCCAAGACAACATTTTGTGATAAATTAAAGAAGAGACAAATTACAAATAACATTCAACTGTTAATTTTATCTTGGTTAATATTTTTTTAGGCGGTGGAGAGAGTGTACCAAGAGTTAAAGGCTTTAGGCGAACTGGATAATACATATTTGGTATATACATCCGACCACGGCTATCATCTCGGTCAGTTCGGTTTAGTGAAGGGCAAGAGCTTTCCCTTCGAGTTCGATATCAGAGTGCCCTTCTTGGTACGAGGACCTGGTGTGGAGCCTGGGACTGTGTGAGTATAGTATTTTTATATTGCCTGACTTATTTGGTATAGTCTAGAATCTAGATGCCCATTTTGTGATTTTTCAATATGATTGTCAAATGTAAAAATAAATTTAAAATGAAAAGAAAACGTAAGAACTATTTTTTAGATAAGTTACCTTAAAATTAAATCAATATTTCAAACTATAAATACGTAGTTTCGTAAGTCATTGTTTTAACTTTTTTACTTATTGTAATTAAATAAATAAATATATAATGTTTACTTGATACCTACTTATCAAACGCATTCACATTATCAAAATTAAAATATTTTAATGTTAAATAAGTATTCTTAAAAAAAGAAGAAACAGTTGTAACATATCTCTGTTAGCAAAACGTTAGCGGAGAAACGTTACATCAACTCGGGGCTTCCATAAACACGGCTATTTGTTAAAATAACAATCCACTTCTTCGCTCAATGTTAGCTTTATTTTTAAAACTTTCACGTAGCGAAATGAGAAATGAAATATTTAAAACTAATTAGCTAGATTAAGATTTGATGATGTCATAGAGCATGACTACATCCTTGTCTTCTATCAACTTCGTGTCTTATGTACTTTTAGCTTTTTACTTCAGTACCTTATACTCGAATATGTTGTCTTCCTTCTTTGAATTCTATTAATGTCTCCAAATCCTTGTAGTGTGGACGATATAATACTAAACATCGACCTGGCGCCGACATTCCTGGACATGGGGGGTGTAACACCGCCGCCGCACATGGATGGCCGCTCGCTGCTACCGCTGCTGCAGCCGCGCCGCAGACGACAGGCCGCCGCGCACTGGCCAGACACATTCCTCGTCGAAAGGTAATTTTAACTTTAGTGTAAAAGTCGTTTAATTGTTATTCAAATATCGCTCTCAGATTTCTCATACTAAATCTAGGTTATTAGATTGATATTTTAACTACTGGAACTAGACTGATAGTAGTATTATGTCGTATTCAGCACAATAACGGTCACTACAAGTGTATGGCAATGAAATGGTTCTTCGCTATCGAGTACAGAGCACACTAATGCAGAGCTGTTTTACAATTAAAATAACCGTTAATAGTGACTAATTTCCTTAGTTCTGGTCGTCGTGAGACTCAAGCGCATTTGTCGGAGGAGAGGCGCGCTCACTGGTACAGCCGAGAGATGAACGAGAAGGTGACGACACCACGAGCACTGGAAGTCTCCTCCGAAAGCGGGGACTTCGATGATGAATCTGATGATGATGACTTCTTGGAACTCGACGATGATGATGATAATGTAAGTGTTTTTATAATTCGTCCCTTAAAACGTTAAAATAAATAGTTTACAAAACTTTTTATTTAAATCTTTCAGGAGAGTGCGGAATCAAGTGATGCGTCGAAGAAATTATCAGAACCTTTACTTACCAATGAGAGTCACAACCCAATACTGGAAGCAAATCTCGAGAAAGCACTCGACGCAGATGAAGGCAGCTCTTCTAACCAGCTTGATTTTCTGACACCAGGCTCAAAACTATACGAACGTAAGTCAAGTATATTGTAAAACCTTTCATATTTAGACACCATACAGTTTATTAACCCTTAAAAGCAACGAAGGACAATTGACAAGCTGATGATTATTCTTTCCAATGATGATTACAGAATCGGCTGCGAGCATAGCGAGTGGTAAGGCGGCGCGTCTGGCAGCGGAGTGTTCCAAAGCCGAGCTCCGAGCTCCTTGTTCAGAGGGTCGCAAGTGGAAATGTGTACTTGTTAATGGACGCTGGAGAAGGCATAAGTGTAAATATGAGGTAAATCCTTCAATAGTTTATTTATTATTTATTTATTTATTGAAAACAATACATGACACAAATTAAAAAATATGCACAAATATGGCCCCGCAAAAACCATATAATTGGTTTGTCCGCGGGTGCGCTGGTTTTTTTTTGTGTAGAATTACATAAAATACATACATATATAAATAAAATATTATATATACTGTATATAAATAAAATATTCTGTTCAAGGGCTATTATCAAAAAAATGGCTTTCCAAATGTTTAACAAATAGTTTAAATTTTGAATTTAGATTTGTTATTTCAGGTGGTAGGTTATTGAGCATGTATGGTAAACGTTTTCCAATTGTTCTGTCGCCGTAATAATTATTAACTCTGGGTACTATATATTTGCCACGAGAGGCTGCCCTAGTGCTGTGTTGGTGTTGTGATTGTGTAGTAGTTAAATTATTAAATGTGTTGTGATTTACAGATAGAA
>NW_013525024.1:615222-634856 GCF_000836215.1 Papilio polytes | reverse complement strand
AAATAAACGCTCCGCAGCCGAAAATGAGCACAAAGAAATGCGCATGTTTTACTCCAAGTGGACTCGTTTATACAAGACTGGAAACAGACGGAACAATCTTAAGGCGACCGAGTGAAAGTCAAAAAGAAAATACAACTCGCAATCGTAGATCAATCGATAATGATGTCTTTGAACCAAATACTGTTGAAAGTATTCTGGAAGAAAATCCCAGTATTGGACATTTGAGATTCCTGAATGAGCCATTTAATGAAGTAGAAAATAAGAGCGTCAAAGATAGAGTGGACGAACTGATCAAGCAAACGGAGGCATATATTGAAGCTTATGAACGTACCAAAGAAAATATAGATCATAAGAGAATAAAACGGAGAGCTCAGCATTTAAATCATAATAAGCATAAACAAAAGAACGACGTCTTAGAGACTAATGAATCATCTTTAGAATGTAAAATAGAAAAAGACGGAACTGTGAATTGTTCACAAATAATCTATAATGACTTAAAAGCCTGGCATACTAACAGGCTGAGCCTAGAAGATCAAATACGACAACTACGGACGAAGCTTGAAGACTTAAAAGAGATAAAAAGACACTTAAAAACAAGCAAACCAATGATTGATTTGCAAACTGTTGTTCCACATTATGCTAATCAAAATCATCATTTACGTAGTAGAAATACTACGCATGAAACAACATCTAAAGATCAATTGAGGAAAACGAAGCTTCACAGAATGAAATTTAAACATAGAAATAATACACTAGACAAAAAATTTAAGCAACCTAATGGTTACACAGTTTCAACTGTTAATTCTGTAACCAAAGAAAATATATTCAGTTCTCAACTTAAAAATGAACCAACCACTACAGAGGCGACTACATTACGGTATGAATTAAATATGTCAGATGACGGAGCAGAAGCAAATAATACAGAATTGCCTAAACCTCAGATTACAACGATTATCATAGAAAAGAATTACTTTGATCAAAACCGAGTTGACGACCAAACAACTTTACATAGTCTACCTACGATATTAGATGACATAACTACAACAGAGTATTTAAAACCAGTATTTACTTCCACGACAAAACAAAAAATAGACGAATATATTATAGATGTCGGTTCATCTGTTCGTACACCAGATACTTCACGTCTATATGATGCAATCGATAAACTTTCAACTACCCCCAAATTCACGAATATTTTTACTTTCGATAGCATATCGACTGTAGCTTCAACGTCTACAAGCAAACCTACAATAAAATACGATACAACTGCGTCTCCGAGTTTAGGACCGACAAGATTCGATGCGTCTGAATACGAGCAAAGGAATCCTAACCAAGCTGGTGCTGATTTGGGCGTTTTTAGTAAACCAACGGACATTTTCCAAAGAAGACTTCACCCCTTGTTTATTGAAAATGAAGATAAACATGTTTGTTACTGTGAAGAGAATCGGTACGTCTATTTAAATTCCAGAATACATTCGTTTTATCTTTAAAGATCTCTTTAATCTAAGTAATTTATTATTTAGGAAGCCAAGAGGTCCGGGACACGCTTATATAGAAGCAGCTCAAAAAGCAAGAGAAGAAAGAAGGAAGTTAAAAGAACAGAGATTGCGCAAGAAACTAAGGAAAGCTAAGAAGAAGGTATTATGTCCCACAGTGTTGTACTGAAAATATACAGAGTCTAATGAAAACAGTTTAACTTATCCAATGATTATTAAACAATTTGCAGGCGGAATTGGAGAGGCTCTGCGAATCGGAGCGCATGAATTGCTTTAGACACGACAACGAGCATTGGAGAACTGCACCGCTTTGGACCGCGGGACCGTTTTGTTTCTGCATGAGTTCATCCAACAACACATATAATTGTGTGAGAACCATTAACGCTACACACAATCTCCTCTACTGCGAATTTGTTACCGGACTCGTAACTTACTACAACCTACGTATTGGTAAGTTTACATTTCATAAAGAGTTTGAAAATCTCTGACAATAATTTATGTAACAGTCGATTTATTTTATAAAATTTTATGGCCAATAATATTTAATTATTGTATGGCTACTGGAGGGCTTTAATTTTATAAAAACAACATTTTATAAAAAAAAATGAAATATGTTTACCATTTTTTTTATTATCGTTTAGATCCTTTTGAGACTCAGAATAGAGTGAAGTACCTGACGCAATCTGAAAGGGATTATTTCCACAATCAATTGCAGCAGCTCCTAACTTGTCGGGGGCCATCTTGCAGACGGTTTTCCCACTCAAATCCAACCGGTAAGATTCTCAACTACAATTTGTTAACAAATTATAATGAATGTAGTAAGGACGAACGAATAATTCTAATATTGAATTTTGATGTTATTAATTTTAGGAAGTAGCGAAGAAATAAACAGACGATTGGATGATCAACATCTGTATAGAGGTGAACCTCTAGGATATAATGAAAGGTAAATCTGACATTTTATACCATTAATTTTTGGCCGACATGCCCGATTTACACATACTGGATACAACACCATTCCACTTATAATGCAGAGCCAATTCTGACTCACTTTACTGAAATAATGTAAATCGGGCATCAACTTGGTCACCATATTGGATCCAATGTAGATCTTTTTGACCAAAGAAGTTTTATTTGATTAATATCCTTCTGACTCCTCGAATGTCGTAGATATCGACAGTTGGTTTTTATTATTACTAACAAATAGGGTTTTCATCTGTGTGAATTTTACCAGAGCATGGCGTTGGAGCGGTTACGGTCGTCGATATGCAAGAGCGAGAGAGCTGCATCGTCGTCGTCACACGATGGTGTTCTAGTCTGTTTATAGTGAATTATGTGATTGACACATTGATTTTATCGATTTGGGGGTTTCGAACCCCGTAGCCGTTATCGTAATTTAATTTTTAACGATATTTTGTAGTATTCAATGTGAAAACATTAAAATGTTTTTAATATACGACGAATGTTTAGTAGAGGTTATAAAAAATTACATCGAATCTAGTAGGGCTTCCTGTTGTAATCGTTCTTCAACTCTTATTCAATGTTCGTAATGACTTTTCAATAGATGACTAGGCTCTAAATGTTTATAGTTACTTACTCTCCCGTGCCTAAATGTATTGTTTGAAAGTAGATACTGTTATTAAATAGGTACTATTTAGAGGCCTAATATTCTAGATTTATATAAATTAAGAAGTTAAATCACTGCCTGAAGTATTATCTAAATGCTTAAGTAATATGGAACTGTACAAACCACAAGAATTTGCTAAATATTTATCATATAAATATACTAATCTTTATACTTTGTAAGTTTCCGGTTTTTATTACATTTTTTTTAAATGGAAATTTATTAAAGTTCAGATTTAAAAAATGTGGTTAATTCAACGAAAAAAAATGTAATCAAACTTTGTAATGAGAATAAAATATCTGTCTGTACCCATCTTTGTCTATTAGAAATAAAGAAGTGATATTAAACTGTTGCCATTGTGATAATTACCCGAGTTTTATTAATATTAAGGAGAATATTAAATAGCAAATATGTGCACAAATACACATCGATTATGGTAACACTGCTACAATGGGAAATATTAAAAGAAGCACCTCCGCGCTTGTCTCTACTAAGAAGTCTCTCCTGTGGAATATAGGCATAGAATAGAAAAAAGTGAACAGAATTATTTTTCCTGGTCTTTTACAATACCATATTTTATTCTTTAGTATTAAAACTTATCATTGATTAATTTTAAATTAAGAGTGTTTTTTTTATGCCAAAATCTATCCTTTTATTACTTAAAAATGTAATTATCTCTTTGATTATTAAATGTACTCCAATGTCCTGAAATTATAGAAACTGTATTTTCTATTGAATAAACAGTTTTATTTCAATAGTTTTATTAATAGATAGAAAAGATATATTACAAAAAACTAAATGTTCAGCACATCATCAAGATCAGTATCAGCACACAATTGAAACAACTTTTTTGTATCTGTTGAAGTATTTTGACATTCATTTTCTGCAAAATCATCACTTTCAACAAATTGTGCCCATTTTGAATTTTTATGAACCTTCGGCTTCTCAAAACTTTTTTCTTTATAACTAGATACTGTTTTATATGGATGTGTTGTTTCATTTGAAATTATGATATTTGATTTATCATCTACAGAATTTACAGATTCTACCAACTTTTGAGCAAAGGCCATTGTGGTGTTCTCAGATTCACATTTATAAGGGGCTCTAAAACTTATCATATTTTCTTTATTTGTAGGAATAACTTTTTTCCTCTTAACAGCTTTAGTATGTTTACTAGGAATTCCTAAACAAACTTCATTATTACCTAAATACAAAGGCTCATTTACCTGTTCTGCCTCATTCTCTATATATGTAGACCATTTACTTTTAGTCCTTATTTCATTTTTAACTATATTTCTTTCTATTATCTCTTCTTCAGAATTTGAATTATTGTCATCTGAATTAACGCTATTTAATTTTTCGTCCTCTATTTCTCCTCTTAATGTATTTAATTTCTGAACGTGAAGTCTACATTCTTTACTATTACCAATCCCGTAATGACGTTTAATAGATTGTTTCTCACCACACATTTTGCATTGCCATTTATTTGACTTCTTCGTTTGATGTATCTAAAGCATTGTTTCAAAAATTAATTCAAAGAAAACTTAAAATAGAATTACGACAAATCACAAATTAAGACTAAACTCACTTGAAAAACTAAACATTTATAACATCTTAACACTTGAAATAGTTGGGGCATCTTCAACTCTTGAACTGATGGTAACTGTATTTCTTTTTCATAAATACTTAATACATACGTGACGCTAAATTAATTTAATATTTAAAGGTTTTATTATTTGTTTACCAAATGACACTGACTACTTCTATTTGACATTGACACTAGTGGTGTGTGTACAACCTTTTTAACGCGTAAGTATATTCATTTCTTTATTTTAATTAAAAAACGACAATGTAGGACATATAGGCTTCAGAGAGTTTTTAAACGTATTTTTTCATTTTTTACAAGCATTCGACATAAATTAATTTACATTATATGAATACAAAGTATATGGGATCCAATTAAAAAGCTTAGAATAGATTTGTCAAGAATGGTCTAAAAACGTGAATTAGGTAAGAGCCACAAGAAAGGCTTCAAATGAAGAATCAAACAACGGGTAGTGGCAATGGAAAAGACCTGCTAAATAATTATATTTTTATTTGTTGCCAGCGTCTGTCTTGATACACAGATAAAATATTACACATATAATAATTATTAACGCCGAACAATTTACTATTAGAATTAAATAATATTTTTTGATTATTGTAAATGGGCGTACTTCGATTTTTATTTACATAAATACAAAAAATAAAGTGTATAACACAAATGCAAAAATACCTAAATTAAATTACATATTCAACAATATTAAATATGTAATACCAGTCTCACAATTCATTCTTATATCTATGTAGATTTTTGTAGGACAGAATTTTGATCAGCCATTTACGATCAATAATTTTTATTATTAGCATTACGCTTACACGAAACTAAAAAAAATATTTTCTATCGTATTAATATAATATCACGAATACGTAAAAGCTTGTTTTGAATATCATAGGACCGAAATTGTAAACTTCTAATTAGTTCGCTATACGTGTCCAATTTTGCATACTCACGTTTTATGTATTTGTTTAATAAACTATTATTTATCAATCTGAATCACAAATCCATTAAAAAAATACTTTTCCACGCATTCGCCTAAATTACTTACACATTCATTTTATAACAACGGTAATTGTTACAGAACATTTGTAGTGACAGGATAACATTGCATATATACAAAAAAGTAATATTTTGTACGTTTAGAAACAATTCTAAAAACGGAAAACATATCAATTAGTTTCCAAACTAAGTAAAGAAATTGGTAAAAACATAAAATTACTATGACAACGGTTACTATCACGACACATTATTGGCACAATGATTTAATTAAAGATGGAAGAGTTATTATACGTTACATTTTAAAAACAGTGTAAGAAACAATTTGTATTATAGACTAGAGTTAAGAGTATATATTGAGCTTAAAAGACAATAGGTACTTAAGAAGAATAAAATGAACCTAGGTATATATCTACGTGTTGTATTTAATGCGACAGCACTATCTGCTGCAGCACTATTTGTTCTTGGGTACTTAAATGTAATATTATACTTGGCTCTTGACATTAAAAATAATTTTATCAAGAGCTAGGTAAAATTTTGTTTACACCATAAAAATATTTTATAGCAATTATAAACTATAGTATAATTTAAATAGAAAAATAAATTAACAAAACATTAGAAAAAATCAACAACATCTCAGTGTGAGCGTAAAATTTCGTCAAAAATTATCACCAATATAACAAAACGACGCTTAAAAAAAGTATTGACAACGTCAAATATAGCTAATTAACAGTAATACATAAATAACTATTTACAATTTCTTATACAAATACAAAGATTAATAACTTGGCACTTCAATAAAATGGCAAATAAATATACCAAAAGACTTGGCACGAACGATGAGCTTTAGCGGCCTTGTAAGACCTAAAAAGTTTTTGTAGACAATTCAGAGGAACTTTTGACATTACATTAACATTGACGTGTCGCTTTGTGGGAATTACGTGTTCATGACGGTGGTACGCCGCGTGTAACCGCGCCGCGCCGGTCCGCCGGAGCCCTGCGCCTCGCACTCCCTCCGCACACGGTCTATAATATCGGCAACGAGTTTCTCCTCTCGGGTACGACGCTCTTCCCAATCTGCTTGATTTTCCTGATCTGGAATATGTGACATTTACCATAAAACAACAATTCAAACACCTAAAAAGCGACAGTCTATTAAAATATTAATTCTTTTAATATTGTTTATCTTAAACGGCTATCATTTTTATTTGCTGGTTCACATCACTAGATACGTTGCTCTGACAGATGTCAATGACGAAGTTATCTAGACTAAAAAACATATTATCTATGTTAGTGTGCAAAAAGTTGTTCAATTACACAGTCTAATTCTCATTGAAAAAAAAAACAAAGATAAAATGCGAGTGTTGCGGACAACAAACATAGTCGTCCACATAGTAAACTTAAACTAATGTTTACGTTACGTTGTATACGTATTATCCTGAACTATAAGTCTCTGAAAAGCTGTTCGATACAGGATTTTCTTGCACAATTTGGGTATATTCACACTGAATATTTTGTAATGACTAGCTTTCGCGCGCAATTCCATAATTAAAAAATAACAGAAGGAAGTAACCTATGTCTTCTTCCACACTATCCTCTACATAAATGCCAAATTTCACCGACATCTGTTCAGCAGTTTAGCCTATAAACTCTAACAAACATTCATCCATCTATCTAAACTTTCGCAGTTACTACATTAGTAAGATTAAGAAGAAGATAAGTACCTTTAGTATTCCTGTAATTTCGTTTTGTCTCTATAGTTTTTGTCGCTTGTTTGTCGATAGACTGATAATTGGGCACACTCGTTTTGGGTATAGCTAGTTCTGGATCCGTATCATCTCGTACCTCGGCTTGCGTTTGTGTTTGTTTGGCAAGTTCTTCTGCTTGTGAGTTCGTTAAAACCGGACTTGAATCTGCTAGAACTTCACTATGTCTGCTAGCTAGGTGACCTATGTACCCTGAAATTTCACGCATGTTTATATTTTTTTATTTACACAGAGAGACCACCTAATATATTGAAAAACCTTGCAAATAATAAAGCAATACTTCTAAAACAGCTACGTACCTTTCCTACTCTTGAAGAATACAAGACACTGTTCACATTGAAATAGTGGCGCCGGATTCAGGGGCGGTGCAGCATGTGCTTTGTATTTATGCCTGTACCAATGCGTTCTACTTTGTAAGATCTCCCCACATAACTTGCATAGTACACTCCCATCATTTCTTGTCACGTACTCCAGAAAATTCGCTCTCAATTTAGAGCTGTTAAATTGTTCTTGTTCTTGGTTCTCATTGTCATTTTTAACCGGCTCCATTTGGCTACATGAATTCTCATACTGCGGACATGTCGCGTCTTGTGATTCTATCATTTGAGCTTCACTTAACATTAGATCTGGTACTTCGGGATACTCTTGGGTAGGATCGGTTTGTGTGTAATTAGAGATGACCTCCAATGTGATGACTGGCACAGAATTACCCTCTCCATCATCTTCGTAGGTGTAGTGATATACTGGATCTAAAAATCAATTACAATTAAAGGCAAGCGAAAGGAGGAAAACTATTGTAGAAGTTAAACTCCCGGTTAACAAAAATTAATTTTAAAATGAAATTTAGCGTTTTAGGTTAATTTAATATTTTCGTTCTCGACATTTTAAGCATATTAGTCCTCCACGGGAACAGATGTGAAAAAAGTTACTTGGAAATTTTTAGGTTTAAAAATAACAAAGCTTACCTTAACATCTGTCTTATTACCTACTTAGTTTTCTCAACAGCTTTTTCTTTATTTCTAGATCATACAAACGAAAAAATTCAAAATCATATAAAACTCTGTACCAGGTGAATAAATTTAAACAAAAATTTAGTCTTTAATGTTTTTTATTTTATAAGAATTATTATTTGCAGTGTACACGTTTCTTTATTAATATTTAATACGCTGGTAAAGTTCGTTCCCTTATATACCTACTTATTTTTTTGTTACAATAAAAATAATCTTTTGCGTAGTTTACATCAAATGTTAAAGCTTTACTGTTTGCTACGAACAAAAGATTAAATGAATAATAAACCATAAAAACGTGCTAGTTAATAATTGTTACTTATTCGACAAACTTATAATTTTTGACATATTAAAAAAAGAAGTATAAAATTCAATAGATGTGTATCTACTATATAAAATTAAAACATTGAAATGAAAAATATTACTACATATATTTTTTTCTTTTTACATTATTTTATAGTAGTTGACCATATTTTTTTACATCGAAGATAAACTTTAGAAGAAGTAGGTAAGTTTCAAAATTGAAAAAACATAAGGGAAAAATGCAAAGCTAATTAAAACATAACAAAATAATCGAAAATTAAAAACTAAACATGGGTTTCCACGGCCGAAAAATTCGCGTAATTTCCCTTATCTCAGAATTTACAAAGACATTTTAAGGGATAAAATGTAACGTTTTTTATAACTTTCGACGGTGGAAATCCATGATTAAACGAACTAAATGTGAAGCTTAATGCCTAGTTTAAATTATTCCAATCCAAAGATCGAAGCCAGTGCTGGATTAGAACTTGTAAAATGTAAACTTACACTGGAAGTGCCTGTGTGTGTATACATTTCCCAGTTGTTATCCAGCGCTGGATTGGATTGGGCTGGAATAATGAAAACTGAGTTATATAGCATAAAAATATTTGATCTGTATTTACTTGTTACCTATAGTAATAGAATATAGAAAAATAAACAACAGTTGAATATAACATTGCACATACTTGCTTAATTGTGAAGGATTATTGAATTAAATTTGTTATACGTTTAGAATAGAAAATATACATCAATATGTACTTGTAACATACATAATAAAATTCATATCTTTTATAATAAAGCAAAACTCATTTAAAATAAAATAAAAAAAAGCAATTTAATAGAGGAATATGCAAATAAAGTCATTAATGTCACTGAAGTAGTCTTAAATTGAATTGCAAAACTTAAATGTAAAAAGATATGTAATAAATCTAATACACAGGATGTTCTAAATGTGTATGAATATTGTTATAGAGAATCAACATATTTAGAGCTCAAAAATACGATGTTTTATAATCTATAATACTCATGTGAATTCTTTCAAATATATAAAACTATAATTTTAAATAAGCTGCCTTGCAGCGTGTGGTTAGAAAGGAAAAAGAAATAATTAAAAATGATTTAACAATGAACATATGAAACGCTAACTTAGTTAGCACTAATATCACAAAATAAAATACTACAAAAAAAAGGAGAAAATAAACAAATTCACAGCTGCATCTCTTCGTCAGGATGCAGATAAAATAGCGAAAATAAAAAACCGAAAATGAGAAATTAACATATCCGTATATAAGAGGTTTAGTTACGAATTATTTTGTGCGACAGACTGGCGCCGTTATATAATCTAAATAAATCACACTGCAATTGTTAATACCTTAATGGCGAAAATAAATCTATAATAACTCAAGTGTTACCCTTACACTATGTACAAACTGAAACCTAACGACCCTATATAAACTTAACGAAGACCTTATTTGTGCGTTCAAATTTCAAACACGTAAATTAATTCGAATTACATAACCAATTATATATTTAAGTAGATACAATTATAATCTATAATTATATTTCAACACTAAATAAATTGCTCACCAATTATTTTTTTTAACTTTCTCGAAACTAACTCCTAAATGGAGATGTATTAACTTCGAACGATAACTTAAAACTAACGCGGAGTTTAGTAACATTAACTAACAAATATTATACCCCTTATCAATGGAAGAACTGCTGATTGTCGTTTCTCTGTTCTAGCTTACGCTTGAACATTGCTAAAACTATACTATAATATGAAGAATTATTGATTGGAAACATTCATTAATACGAATAAATGTGCTATGGCACTATTATATTTTACGTTACCATTCTGATATTTCTAAGTAATAACAACATCATCATTCCCCTTATCCTACTCCCGTAGGGTCAGCGCAAAAGGTTTTCGTCCTCCAAATAACTCTATCATCCGTCATCTGTCATCACTCCCTTCTTGATCATGTCACCTTTCAAGGAATCCATCCATCTCTTTCTAGGTCTACCGGTAGAGGTGAACCTAGAAAGAGATGGATAAATTCTAATGAATGACATCATTTTATATTTTATAATATATAGGTATATATAACAATAGACTCACTAATAAATCGTATATTTAAAAATCTATGTTAAAGTCTTTAATTAGAACAGACGGTTAAAATTTAACATATAATAACTATACTTATATGTGCAAGCGAAATTTTATCGCAAAGAACACAATCTTATTATGTATATGAGACGGCTAATAAACCGAGGGATAGGGTTTAGTTCCCAATTTAGAATGTGGAGACAAAAGGAGTTTACAGTCTTTGGTCGGAGTTCTCTGCGTTGAGAAACACCTGCAAAAAACATAATCCTTTGTATTTTTGTATGTTTTTCTGAAGGTGTTCAGTTAAACTCACGGGTAGCTTAAAAAGGTCGGAACTATGGAAATAAAAACGCCAAAAAAGTAGGCATCGAACCAATATCCCGTAATTTTTTAATGCATCTTGTGGTCCGTAGGTAAAAGACTTAAATTCCGACACGTTTGTCTGAATTAATAAAATGTCCTGAGACTCAAAAACTACTTTATATAATTGTATAAATGGAAGGCACTTTTGAACACTCACAACACCTACGACTAAAGTCCCTTTCTTTCCGTATAATATTAAATTTCTAACGCTGCAATAACCGCGTAACTGGCCTCCATTATTGTATTGCATATTTATTGTCTAATATTTGCACAACCATACTCTTTAAACAAGTTTAACATTATGAACTCTATGTAACAGATATTAGATTTTAAATGCATAACAGTATCATTGGAAATATATTTCTCGTACGATAAAATGTGTACGTACAAAATTTTACTCCAAAAATAGAACAAATATTATGTCTATCAAATTGACGAATTTCTTATAACTATATAGAAAACTTATTAGAAGAAAATAGTCTTTAAAATATCTACATATACTGATTTTTATACATTGAGCTCTGACATCTAGAACACAGTTCCTTCCACATTAAATCTCTTGTATAAAGAGGACAAAATCCTTCTGTAAACATGTACTACGTACGTACGTATGTGTAGTTATTACAATATATTTTTCTTAGATGTCAGCGCTCTTTGTATAAATAACTTTGTAAAACATAAAGGCACTTCAAATAGGACCTTTCAGATTCGGACGAGGAAAGGTGGTATTTCTGAAACGTTAATTTCAAACTTGGGTAGGATCGGGGGACGAATGCGAGGGCGTCGAGCCCCGGGGGGAGGCTGACCCGATAGCCTCCAGCTTGATCCCGGGTGGCAGCTGGCCCTCCATCCCCGGCATCATGAAAAATGCGTTCGATGGATACACACAGTCCTTAGGAACGTAGCAATCGTGCGTCGTCTTCATGTGGTTTTTCATCTTGTCGGGCCTCGAGAACTCCTTACAGCACACTGGGCATGGAAAAACTTTCCGCTGCTGCCCCTCGTGGTAAAGGAACGCGTGCCGTTGGAATGAATACTTGTTTTTAAACGTCTTCTGTATGTTCTCTTTCGCACATTCAATGCACTGATACACGCCTTCGTTTACTGAGGCGTATCGGAACAAATTGAGGCCTCGGACCGACATTTCCGTGAGCTGTTCCGCAGGGTCGTTAGAAGCAGAATTCGCTCTCCTCCGTAACCTTCTTCTTGCCACCGGCCGTTGCATCTGACTACCGCCAGATTGTAAATTGTTATTTAATGAATCGCTCTGGTATTCGGTGGAGGTAGACGCGTGCTGCGTTGCAGGATTTATCCGTATCTTTCCGTGTGCGTCGTGTCCTGGCGATTGTGCGTACTTCAAATCTTTGCTGTCAAGATCGGGTGTGCCACGTCCTGAAATCAGTTGAGGAATGCATTACTTATTCGCATTTTAAGCAACATTAACATAAATAGCTTTCTAAGTGATACGTACATTCTGGCATCTACTTTAAAGTAAATAAAAGGTAAATTAACTAATAAAAGTGGGTAAAAAAAAACAAAAGACGAAAATATAATAATTATTTATTTGTTCAAAGTGAATGAGGAAATTTACTACACCATGATAAAGAAGGAGACAATAATGGAACTACTTCATGGATGAACCTGTCGCTCGGCCGCCTGCCGCCGTACACACGGCTCAACCGTTTGTTACAAGTACGAGACATACAGTATGTCCCAAATAGCACCAAGAACATTCACTTTATACAAAAAAAAACAATTTTATAGATGCTGAGAAACAAATTCATCCATGCAATGAATCCTAAAATAAAATATATAAAACTAAGGAAACAAAATGTCGAATTGAAAAGAAGAAACGTTTTCATTTTCTACACTGCATGTTCTGTGCAATCTAATTTATTATACAAATCTAGGCAGTGAATTTTAAACAAATGTATATTTAGAAATATGTCAAACTGCTGCAAAGTCAAACCTCTTAATTAAACTATTTAAAAAATAATCGTATTGCTAAATAATAAATAAAAAAAATCTAACAAAAAAGAAGTTTCTAACTATGTTAAATAATAGGACTCAAGTGATTGCATTTGGAACTATTTCGGCAAGTTCGGTAGTACCTGTTGGTACGTAATTAAATAATAACGCTTCAGCTCTCTTAGCTTCTTAAGATCACAAAAGGTGGGTTGTTAAGTTGAAAATCGATATAAAACATTTGTAGCTGCATTCCGAATCATAATTAAAACATAACAAGATAATTAAAGTAAATATAAGTATGTAGAGAAAAAAAATAGAAATCAAAACAATTAACAAGAATTTAAAGATATAAAGCCTCATAATCTACAGATCGTAACAAAGAAAAAAAAAACTTTAATAGTAAAATAAAAATCACAAAAGCAATATTTTGTACTGAACCAAAAATACTTTGTTCTCGCATAGCGTCATTTTGAGCAACATAGAAAGCATATTGTTAAACATAAATCTAGCTCTAACCACACCGCTAGGACACGTGGACAGTGTCATACCTACCTGATCAGTCCTCACTTCCTGACTACACATTTTCTACACTTTAGAAAATTCACTCCATTGTTAACAACACAATTTAAAACTAAATTATAATATAAATACTTATTCTAATCTTTACTAATAACCCGTGTTGTTACTTTGCTACTTTAACAATTAAAATATATGTTATAGTAATGTATATTTTTTTATAAAGTCAAAAATAGCATCGTCGTTGCGTTTATCACCTTAGAACTTTGTTTACAAATGTGACACTTCGATGTAGTTTTTTCTTCTTAACCGTGGGTTTACACTGCAGAAACAAATGAAGAATGACAGTATCTGTTTTTAAAAAGAGAATCAAAGCGATGACAATATATCTTTTTTATGCTGTATCGTTAGTGAACATCCACGGTTAAAGTATCTTCAAATAACGCGCATATTTCAATCGATTTGTGGAACTAAAATGATAAATAATTGCATTTAAACTCTAGACAATTTTCCTACAACGCTGAAAATATATCTTAAAAGAATTAAGTCATAAAATTAATTGTTGTTTTTGGCTCACATTCGCCAAATTCTTATACGACCTCATGTCGTAATAAGATACAAAAACAAAAAGAGGTAAAAATAAAATTATAACAATTTGAAACATAACATAACGAATTCAAAAGATTTTCTAGTTTTGCTGTAACTTTTATTATTCTCTTTAAAGATTCTAAAAATAGTAATTAACACCTTATTGTATAACGATGAATTTTTCATGAACAAATAATTCTATGTCATGTAACCATACTAGTCCTTGCTATATTACTTTTGCATTTTCTATTGCCTAAGTGCATAACCAAAAAAGATATGGATTCAACTTGGCTATAGACTATCAATATAATATAATATCGTCTGTTTATTTGAAGATAAATATTTTTTAAATAGAGCTATTGGTTTTGCTTATGAGAGGTAAAATTTTAATGCATTGATCATATTTAAACTACATTGAGGCACTGAGCCGAAAATTATCTACAAGTTACTCAAAATTTACTGCCTGATTTTTTTCTTTTAATATTTATTCAGGTATAATATAAGGCAAGATTTAATTGAGATGATTTAAGGCAGTACATTTTAAATAACTTTTTATTATAACTGTTTTGTATTATAGTGAACGGGAAATATTTTAATAACATTTTCATGGTTTTTCATATTTTTTCTGTGAATTAAGGACAATTGGTCCATTTAAATACATTCTAACCAAGATTTTTTTCATCATAACTGTTAAGTCAAATTATTTTCCGATCACTATTGACGCTAGAAACGAATTTTTAATACAATAATTATGGAATAAACTTTATCGACTCGGGCACAAAATTGGCCCCATTAATTTCTCGAATTGCTTAACAAATCAATTATCTATTGTATCTACAATTAAGAGCATCTAAAGATCATTCTTTAAAATTCTATAACCCTTTTTCAAACTTGTAGCGCTACATTTCTAATTACTTATTGAGAGTAGAGAAATCGAATAACGATTTACAAATTAATATTAACAACTCTCTAAGCACTGTCATACAGATATTATCTTGAAGAAAAAAAATATACATTCATATTTTAAATAGTTAAGAAATTCTGATAATAGTAACACTGAAATATGTGTATTCCTCTAGCTATAAACAATAAATAAATATCTGTGAAGAGCCAACAATATTATATATTCTACATATGATGATGCAATATATTATTTTATATTATCTCTGTATTTAATATGGATTAACCAGTTTTATAGCTTTGTAAGTTTGAACTGCAAATTAATTTCCACTTCGTAATATTTGCCTCTACAGAAATGGAACTTACAATATTTAAAATAACAATTTAACAAATAATATATAATGTAATATATTAGGGACAATATATTTTTAATGTCACATCAAATGTGACATTTTTTCTTAAGTTTAATTTAGCACCAATCGATGATATAGCTTTTAACAATAAATAATGTTGTTTGTTTATTAAAATTATTATATAACTCTGTCGTTTATAAATAAAGTGTTATAGCCATTATCTACAAATCAAAGGAACACCGGATACATCTGTATCGGAATCAAAAATGATTAAAATGTCTTCAATTTTCTAAAAGGCAGGCTTAGGCACTGGCTAAATTGACTATTAATATCCTCTTTCCCTTTTATAGCCTCACCTCTAAATTAAATATATTTTCCCTCCATTTTAAGTACCCAACGAATTTTCGAGATAAATTTCATATAAAGTTTATGAAAGGTAGGTACAATAAATTCGTTTTTATAATGATTTTTACAGTCTTCATTTTGATTATTCGGCCTCGAAAGCCTTAGAATCTTGTATATTTTTTGTAGTTAATTTACAGTTCGTCTCTAATTTCCAAGAAAAGGGGAACATGAGATGATGTTCTTACGTATATTCCTTGTTACGTTTAACTACCCGGGCCTAAAGGTTACTATTACTAAGGAAGCTTCTTAAAGTAGATTTGTAAACTCTGAATAATGAAAATAAATAATTATACATAATATTCTTTGAATTTCTTAGTCAACTAGTAGTCATAGTGAATTAACTTATTTTATTACAAGTAAAGGCACACTAATAGGCAAGCGTTCCCTCCGCTCCTAAGTTGGAAACATTTATATTTTGGATCAACATAAACATGTTGTACTAATCGAAATAGATTTTTCTCATAACAAGGGTATAACTGATATTCCGTATTCGATAATGTGATACTATAAGATATGGAAGACTACATTTTCTATTAATTAAATAAAACATTATAAGTACATCTCCTTACTATTAAGGTGTTCCGTTTACTAATAAAATAGAATTTACAAATCATCTCATGGTTCCAGTAATATATTTTTTTTTTCAAAGCACCTCCCTCAATCACATGACAACACAATGTGGTACCGTTACAAATATATACAATATCATTTATACCTCTCTCGATTTTATCCCCGGAAAAATATGTATTTTTTTTTACTAAATCATTAAAATTAAATAGAATATTTTATAGTTTATATCTCTTTGTCCCTTATATTGTGAATTCTAATATATTTTCTCTATTATATTGTCTTTGACAGAAACTGATATTTAATATATAGATTTTTTTTCTATTAATAAATATATCATTTACACATCACTACGATGTGCACGTGGATTAGTTAAATATTTTTAGCTTATTCAGAGCTGTAAAACTGTCAATATACATAATGAGGAACTGACTCTAATCTACTAAGTATTTAATATTTACCGAGATTTTTAATGAATAATGTAAGTTTGTTGTCACAATATAATGTTTACAATCATATTTCGTAATCCTATATTCAAGTATATTAACATTGATAAAATATTTTAAATTAATCTTAACAAAAAAACCTAGAAATTATCATAGCCCGTGTTGAGTTTTACTTCGGAGAAGTTATCTTATTAACATCTAAGATCACTATTAAGGCAAGTTAAACGAAAATGCATTCCACACCACTACGTAAAGACGCTGGCGTACATTCCCAACCTTTTTGTAAATTGTTTAGCCTCTTCATTAGGATATCTGCAACTTGCTTACAATTTTAGCGTCTTATTAATATTTAAGTATAATTTTACAAAAAGGCCGCGCCATTGGTATACTCGTAAAGTAACACCTAAACCTATACTAACTAATTCAGTTCAATGAGAATTGCATGTAATCCGAACAGACTACGCTCGATAAAATCACCATGAGTAAGTTTATTTGTACCCTGAAATTTTTGTAAGTAATAAAATTAAGTAACAAGTGAGTGCAAAATAACAAGTAAATCATAGAATCCATCGTAAACATCTCCCGAGGTCAAGCACTCAGAAACAAATGGAACAAACAAATATAAATACATAAATATAACAACAAACGACGTATTATTCATAAAATATCAACAAAACTTATTGATACATTCGTGAAATTTAGAGCTCGAACGCCTAATCAATTGCAATCTACTATAGCTGCTATATTTAAATCGAATTCTATTACTTAAAAACAATCCTACTTCGTAAATCAGATCTGTTTTACTTCCAAAAGAATTTAAGTAGCCGAATATAAGTTTGGAATTAAGACTCTTGTTTCGCCATTTGCTCGCCGGCGTTCGGTTGATTTTTGTGTATTATTTTGAGGTGCGCGATCATATTGTCCTTGCGAGTGAACTCTTTGAAGCAAATAGGGCAAGGGAACACTTTGACGTCCTTCTTGTGGGACGTGACATAGTGTCGGCAGAAGTTACTGATGTGGGTGTACACCCTCGCGCAAATTTTGCAACGAAAAACATTTTCACCTTCCTTAATGCAATAATCCCTTACGGATTCATTGGTCTCCTCGTGATAACTGCCTACATTGCCTATGTTATTTTTCCTAATAGGGGAAGGGAAAATGCGATGTTCCCAGTTGGTTTGGGATAAATCGGATATTTCGTTAGCTGGCAAGTTGAGATTGCCCTGCTCGAGTTCAGCCGCGAACAACTGTGTTGCGAGCGCCGGCATCAGTACCGTTTCGGGGGGAAATTTATCGAAACTATTTAGAGCTGGATTCAAGTTGGAGAGACCGGAGAGCTGACTGAATAAGTTTCGAGCTCTAAATTTGGACATTTGGGGTAGCAGTTTTTTACTATTCTTTGGCTTTAGATTACGACCTTGTCTGGTTTTGTCTTCTATGTCTTTTATGGGACCTTCCTGCGAGTTTGAGTTTTCGCGGCTTCTTTCCGGATTGTATTTATATTCGATGGGCTCGTTGTATTCGTCGGCGGATTCTGAGACGGGCTCCTGCTTTATGGATCCATTTTCAACTTTTAGGGTCGGTCCGTTTGTCGGATTGTGGTTAAACGACTCCTCTTTTGTTTTTTCAATATCTGAAATATTATAATTTAATTTCTTATCTCCTCAATGAAATCGCTAGTAAACCGTATTTAAAGTAATGATTTTTGGAAATATTATAGTGGGTGAGGTTACGTGCGCGGACAAAAATAAAATTAGGATGTTCGTAAACTAGAATATTTCCAATTATGCTTTGAATGAAGGAAAGCTATTGGGAATAAGCCTTGTTCGTTTTCCCGTTTCTTGTGTATTATATATATGTTTAAGAAGTTAATAGAGTGAAATTATGTTATCCAAACCATTACCACACCGAAATCGCCCCTGGCCATTCCTCTAATAGCTCTCCCCGAAAGCAGAAAAGCAAGCAATAGTTAAACTGATGACTCGTAGAAGAAATAAGCATTTATCGAGTACGTATACGTCAATAATAATTTGATAGATTATCACTTACCCCTTCAAAATAAACTTTAAATAAATAAATAGGTAGTCAATAATACACTTCACTTTTGCACTTAATACAAATCCTAACATCAAAGCTTATATCCCATTAGCTTTTCTCTTATGTTTTAAACGTTTTATACAAAATCAAAAAAACGGTGTTAGGTCAATGGAAAGGAAAATTATAACGTATTTACAAAAGACAAGCGAAATTAAAATATTCACGGGGTTCCTATTTTCTTTTCTTTCATTTTACAATTTGTTTAAAAAATAACAATAATTAAAATTTGGTATTTTCAAATAATAAAAATTTAACTACTAGGATAACAAAAATCTGATATGAGCTAGTTCAATTATGTGTGAGCACGTACCTGCAGACTCAGAGTCCTTGCCGGAGGTGGGGGCCTCGTTGGAGTGGGCGTCGTCGCCCTCGTCGATCATGAGCGCCTCGCCCGCCTCCTCACCGCACGACGTGGCGCCCTCCTCCGCGCCGAACCCGTCCATGGACATCTTGACCTCGAGCATCTCCGGTGAGCCCCTGATCAACTGTTCGGCGGCGCGGTCCCGGTGCGCGGGCGCGTGCGACGCCGACT
>NW_013525024.1:602498-615036 GCF_000836215.1 Papilio polytes | reverse complement strand
GCGGCGGCGGCGTGTGCGCGTTATTGCCGCTCTGTTGCTGGATCAGCGAGTTGGTGAGCGCGGGAATGTCGCACTTCTCCTCGTTGACCTCAGTCAGGCCCTTTATTCTCAGGCTTTCGGCCACTTTCAGGAAGGCCGTTAGACGTTCCTGATCGACGCTCACCTCACCGCGGTACATAAAATCCAATAAACTCTTCATATCCGAGTAAGGAACGTCCTTCAATATTACGATGGGATGTTTCTCTTGATGGTTCACGAAGAGGGCTTGGAAATAGGGGCTGCAGGCGGAAAGGACCATCTTGTGTGCTTTGAGCAGCTGGCCGTCGACCGCCAGCGTGACGTCGGTGAAGGTCTCCGCATGCAGCAGCTGGTCGAAAACCGACAGCATGTTCGACTGGTGGTTGTTCCATCTCAAGCAGAATCTTTGTGTAGCCATCTTTGCTTTTTATTTTCCTTTGCAAGATATTATTTCCACCAGTTCAGGCTTAAAATCTAATGGTTTAACAATATCAATGATGTATACATAAGTATTCTCTCTTGTTCCATGAACAATATAACAAAACTTTAACAATGGGTAATGTTTACTTAGAAGCCATTTTTAAATTGCATGTTTCGTAGTGCTAGTGCATTTTGTTTGCCGGGCGCAGGGAAACCTGCAACAGGATAAAAGACATATTTAAATAAAAATGACGAATGTTTTACGAATATTAACTACATATCAACAAATATAAGCCACGTATAAGACAGAAAATATCGACGCGCGGATGCTTAGCCGTATTCTCTGAACAAAAAGAATGAATCTTTTCATCGGTGTGTTCGCTTGGAATAATGTTGTTATGATTGACCATTACATTTCCTTTCGTATTGTTTATTATCTAATATTGTTGATGTGCAATTATTAAAATTAAAGTAAAACAGCGAAAAAAATATTATCTTAATAAGTAAGATCACCATAAAAATCTCTTATTCGGTAAAGATTGCCGCATATCTAATCCCTTAGACAATTATTATGTAAATTATGCGGAAGTTTCTAGTCGGTTGAAAATTAAAATACATTTAAAAAAACTATTTGTTTGTTTTATTTGAAGGTATAGCAAAGAGATTATTATGACTTTAACTGGTTTGTTATGAATGATCCGGTACGTAGATACCTAGTAGATTCAATCAAGGTTAAAAAATCGAGGGCGCCTCTAGCGGCGGGTGGCGAGTCTGTGCATCGCGGAGCGCACTGCAGTAGGAAAACATTCTACGTGTAAGTCAAAGTATCTATATGCAAACAATCCCTGCGCAAATATTGAGCTGCTCACTCCGCGCTCTAACACTTTTTATTTTCGTATCAACAAAATAACGTTTCATTACATAAAATTCATAGTTTGGTTTACATACATTCCTATAAGATTCCTATTGGAAAGGCGAAACATATTTAACATAATATAAAAACAAAATCTCGCTTCACATCCACAGGTGCTGACCACAAACGTTATCGCGGCATAAACGGGCGCTCGAATTATTACTACGCACCCAGTCGAGCGCGTTACATTACGTCATCACAATGGCATTATTACCTACGTTATCCGCATTAATTCGGCCGATACGCGATGATAACGACGGTTTGAGAATAATTATATCACTGCACAAACATTATAACGTACCACACGTACTGCACAACAATCAACTCGACCCTTTTATGGGAGCGAGGAACAGCCCTTCCGCCATAGTCCGAGTCCGCGTTTACGTCGCACCCCGCTCACCCGACGACTGACGGGCGACGGGCGCGGGCCGCGGCGCAACCCCGCGCCGCCATACGCCATACGCCGCCTCGCGCCCGCGCCTCGTTCGCTCCTCGCTCCTCGCTCCACCGCGCCACCGCGCCACCGCACCGCCGCTCGAATATCTCGCACAAAAAATACGCCGTCATCATCGAAATGGCGGCAGCGGATATATTCAGCGCAGGGTGCACGTCCCAATATTGATTTATTGAAATTTATTGATTCGCATTCGTCAACGCATAGGTACCTACATCGCACCCGTCTAAACTATTATCCATATGATTCACATTATTATGCGTGTTTATATTTGTCTAATACGTTCGGGAAACATGACTCGATATGAGATCAAAATGATTTCACTAGTCGAGCGGCATTTGCGATATGAGGGTGGCAGTGATTTCAGAAATTTTATTTGTTAAAATAGTTACGGAACTTCGTAAATATAAACTCTAACAATATTTAGATTTATGAGTGTGAGAACACGTCTTCACATTCTAAGGCTTTTCACTGCAGCATCCCGATCTGAGATGTCGTAAAACTAAGGGAACACAAGATTCGAAAAGTCAAGTTATTCGTGAAAAAAATTTTACTATCGTCGCCTAAGCCTACCTTTCAAAGAATCGTTGAAGGGTTGAGTTTTCCACGTGAAAAACATTAATCCATCGATGTTGTCGCCATGTCAGCATGTGCTCCGTCTCTGTTGCGCTCGGGGTGGCTGCGCCCTGCCCGCGCCTCGCGCCTCGCGCCGCCGTCGGAGATACACGAACTCCGCCACTTTTCGCAACCGAATATACACGACTCCGTCAGGAAAATAGTCCGCTAGATGCACTTATATTTCCCGTTTTTTTTTTTCAAAATCAGATAATTCACTTAAAAAAATCACACAGAACGTCAAAAGTTTGGCATCAAATCAATTTTATTTTTCACCAATTATTTTTTCAGGAAAAAAAAACTTTCAAAGTCCTAAAGTTACGAGGAGAGAATGAAGGACGAAAAAAAAAATCGGTGCGCGATGTTACACGGAAGTGTTTTTAATAAAAATGGCCTGCCGCCTCGGCGGGAGGAGTGGCAATGGGCAATGAGGTCGGTACCCTCGCTCTGGCACCCGCGCGCCCCTCCCTGCCTGCCGGGCCGCCGCACTCCGGCACAGGGTTAGAAAGTTTCACAAATGAATCATGGAAAACGCGCCACACACCATTAGCCTGGGATAACCTATGCTTGGCGCACAGGGTGAAAAAATAAAGGACTTCTGACCACCCACATGCTGTATTTATCAAGGTTGCCGAAAATTTTCATCTTCTTTTGATATAGTCTATCAATATTCACTGAAATTTCAAAGTTCTACATACAGTAGTCGGTAAATTTTACTTCGTTGGTATCTCAGTTAAGCGTCGATTGATCAACAAACATGATCCAAAATCATTTAAAACAAATATCTGACTAACGGACTTAGAAATTCTTAGCAGTTGATATTGACTTTTCAATTTGTTATTTGTAATATAGTCAATAGAAGGTCCTAAAACGGAAACTTTTTTTATTTAAAAGCTAAAAAAATAACTTCTTCAAAAAAAATCCATAATTTATTATTCATCATGGTGTATTGCAGTATAGTATTCTAGGAATAAATTTAATGTAACTAAATATCGCTGTATAATAACAAATTAAGGAAACGGTTAATTAGTTAATTGTTGTAATTTAACAACTAAATGAACTGTGTGCAATCGAAGAAGTGTTGATAAGGCATATCATATTATTAATAGTCATAAATATACAATATTTATTCTTTTGAGGATGTTTTATGTAGAAAGATAACTAACGAAGATAATATTAACAGGAAATATGCGAACTTACGAACAATTAAGGCACCAAATCATATTTTTTTTTTAATTTATTTATACAAACAAACATACAATATCATAATTTAAATATAATTTTACAAATACGTTTCTCACATTTTTTTTACTTCTAATTTTAAATCCGGTATTTTGTTCAATTATATGTATATCCTTGGCTCCTTTACTAGGTTAATTCCCTGTATTAAAGGAGCCAATGACTTCCCTTAATTTGTGTAATATTATAACAAAATAAAAAAAAAACAAAATAGATTCAGTATTATATAGGTCATTTTGTTAACCAAAATATATTTAACCTAAATTTTCATTGAAATATTAAAAACTAAATTACGTCTAAAAATCGCTGTCATTTAATCAGTACAACAAAATTCCATCCGCACCGTCTTGATGGATGACATTCCACGACCGTGCGGTTTTTGCGCAACTTCCTCTCCTCGCAAATGTATTGTAGAATCAACTATAATGTTTTTCCGAACTGATACAACTTAGCATACCTACCCCAAGAACCTGCTATAAACAATCTAGTTAATTCTTATGGTTAGTGAGTTCAAAAAGATTTTTCTTTCTTAAAAAATTGCAATAGATTATTTTTACTTGCGATATCGAATATGTTTCTTAAGATAAATCTACTCAGAGTTTATGCCGCACCCTGTGACACGTAGATTTCAGGCGAGAAACATCAATCGCTTATCAAACACTATCTTACTATTTATCTGACAATCACCGTACACGAGAAAGGACAACGAACAATCAATTCTTTGAACACTTACTTGATTATGTTCACAATAGAGTTGGTATAAAACCCTCGGTTGTAATTCGAATCGGGATTCTCAGTGTTCTATCGAGAGTTAGTTTTATTTTTCTATTACCTTTATCATAAGCAATAGTTTTATAAAGGTAGGTTTGTAAGGAAGGGGATAAATGTGAGAAGGTAATGTTTTCAAATAAAGTACAATCAGCTGCACAATCATGTATAGATTTACAAACGTTTAAAAACTTGCATACATATTGAAACTGAAGAAATCCACAAAATTCTACAGTTTTGTAAATGTGTATAAACTTTTGCAGATGACTGTACATATGTTTTGTGCGGACAATGCGTCGTGAAAATGGCAGTTAATGATTATTTAAAAAAAATGAATAGAAAGGACATGCTGGTTATAACGTTAAGAATTATTTCTTTTTCTATAACTTGCGAAAATAATCTTTAGTGTGGACCGTCGTTGATAAGGGCACGTTACTTACACTGATAAGAATTTAACAGGTACTAGTAAACCACGCAGTAACACTTTTATTGCTATTAACAGAGATTTTTCCATACATATGAAAATAAACATAATAAAATGAATAAAAACCGTAATAATAAAAAAGCCTAAGAAAAATTACTTTCATAAAACATTCATATAGCCGTTTCCTTCAACACGCCATGGGATAAGATAAATGCTTAATATAACATATCTTAGGATATAATGTTCTTATGATACGGGTTTCTTATCATGTTAGGTTTGTTTCCACCACCGATGAACATGGCGTAAGAACTGTACCGGAATACTGACAGCTTTCTAGCTGTTGGTTGTTTTCAACCCAATCGTGGTAACACACCCATATCTCACAAACATTATATTTGTAAAACCCACGACAATTTCACGTTATATATATCTTAGGATTTAAGTACACCTATGGTATTTTATCTTTAGCACTGAGTTTATCACCTTGAGAGATCTTTATCTCTAAAATACGCTAGAAGGTAACATCTATGTACATGTCATCTGTTATATGGTCCTACGAACCGTAACACAATTATTAACATGTAGGGATTTACACATACCTATAATATACTATCTTCCGCCCGCGACTCGCGAGAGAAAACAAAAGTAAGCCTATGTGCTCTTCCAGACTACTAACTATATGCCAAATTTCATAAAGATTCGTTCAGTAGTTAAGGCTACAAACTCTAATATTAGTAAGATTATTTCCTAAATTTTCAACAAATAATCTTTCGATATTTTAATTTACCATAATTACTAAATCCCAAGAATGTAATTACTAAGTACCTATACATTTATGTCTTACTAAAATGATTGTAAAATTAAAACATTTTTTACTCCATAAAGGGTTTGGATCTTAGACTAAAATCTCTTAAAACCCGAATTGATATCATCTTTACGTTCGCTTTAATCTGTTTAGAGTAGAGAATACGTCTCTTCTTACCTTTGAATTATATTTACATCACAATCATTAAATTGTTTTAATAACTAAAAAAATATAATTGTAATTGTAATAAAATAGTCTTATATAACTCCAGTATATATGTCGGTAGAGCGACGTAAATAAACGTGTCAGTATCGATCTGTAGGCAGCTAGGCTGTAGTCGGGAGTATAATTCAGCAGTGACCTGACCTAGGTCATCGTGCCAGTGTTAGCTGAAGTCCTTACAGTGAGCTGACCCAGTTTACAGCGCACCGCTGTTGGCACATAAAAGCTTGGCAACATACTTTCCCCTTAATAACAAAGGTGGCCTTAATCATCAGGGTAAAGTTTGATTTTTTTTTAACTTGAAAAATCTTAAAAAATATAAACAAGTTATTAAAAATATCAGGGTATAGAGGAGAGAAACGCATTCATCAGATTTTGTAATTAAAAATAATTCTTGCTAATTTCATTTTTAACTTCTCGTTTAAATTTACTTTTTCCTCTCCATATGTACACCCTTCGGCCATAGAGAGTCGTTTATCATTCAAATTAAAAAAAATAAGTGGTTAATCTCGTATTTTTTACCTAGCTTGTCACTGGGATGTAATCGGACTTAGATCTTTTTTGCGTACAAGTGTAGAAATGCGCACTGCGTTCCGGTCTAAAGGGCACGATTACGTAGTACATGACAAGTAAATCTTGACTTTTAATAAATAGTTTTTAACTTTTTTAATCTATCTACTGGTGTTCATAATCTTAAATATATTTTTTCAATTAAGAAATGTACAGAATTTATAGGATAGAGATAAAAGTAAACCCGTAAAGATTAAGTCTAATTTCGGCGTGTTTTTGAGATCAATGAATAAGCAGATACGCGGTAACGGCGCCAACGAACGGTTGCCGGTAACTGTTAAAACTATACGAGTGGTAAAAGCTGCGAACAAAAAGAAATCCTTCAGCTTTCTAACACCGACGTGTGTGTAAGTCTACGTTCTCAATGAAGATGGGCTGGGAGAAACGTCACTCGTTATTATTTTCTTTTGCGCAGAGGATGCTTTATTTGCTGGCTGTCTGCGGCATTCTCTTTGACATACCATTGAAAGTATTTCCTAGTATTTCGCTATACTTTTTTTTCTTGTTTCACAATGTAGCTTATAAACTATGCTTGTGTTTAATTTAAATGTAATAAGTGTTTATAATATGTATAAACATAATTTTGTTAAACAAGGAAAGTACCTACATAATAAACATGTTAGTAATCTATACTAATATTATAAAGAGAAAAGATTTGTATTTTTGTATGTATTAACTCAAAAACTACTGGGTCGATTTCAAATATCTTTTACCATTAAAAGGCTACTATCACTGAGAAACATGGGCTATTTTTTTTATTATTTTTAATTTCACGCGGACGAAGTCGCGAGCAACAGCTAGTATTAAATGTAAGATAACTATAGATAAAGTATCGTAGTAGCAATTATTTAACGTTAATTTATTTTCAGTTAAATTTTAGAAATATTAAATCGAATGATTGATATGAGCTTTAAGTCGATGACCATAGAGTATTTTTTAGAATAGACACTGCTCGGCTTAGCCTGCTGTGATGCTGCAACACATAGGCGATGTCAAAAAAATATTTGGATGCATTGGGTGTAGGTGTAGGTGGAAGGGCCCGTCCTGCTAGATTCGGTGCGACTAACGGTCTCTGGTTTCGGTTCATTGACTCGATTCGGACGGTCAATTTTCGCCGTGTACTGTTAGACATCTTACACCACGCAATAGTCTCCGCAATATCAGAGAAATGTGTCCCGAGGCGAGCGTTGTGATGGCAGCGTCCTTCTTTCCAACTCTCCTTTCTAACGTTTTTTATGATTTATGTTTTTATCGCATGTTTCTTGATATATTTTCTACTTGCTTTTGAATAGAGCTATTTTTAGTTTTCACTCAGAAGCATATCACAAATTATTCCCATTTTTGTAACCAAGCTACATGTTATATATTTTATTGATGTATTTCATTATGTAATTTGATATTCTCTTTATCTTACTTAACTGTACTAATCATTTATTAAGTTACGGCCTAAAACTAAGAGACATTTGATTGATATAAAAAAGCTATCTTAACATTACTCCAGATTTAAAATTTAAATACAAATCGTTATTTTATTTTCTAGGTTAGCGGCTAGACTTCCGTTGTTTTTATAAAAATACGATTCAAGGAGCACTACGATGCCTAGACTTAACTTAGCTACAGAATTTTTTATTAAACTTTATAATATATGTTATGGGTTGTCATGATTTCTACCACAAAGAATACCCAATTCCGAGAAGGTCCGTAGATACTTACGGTCGCGAAGTGACCCTTTGGATTATTGCAATATTTTATTATTATTACTTTCATTAGTGTCAATTAAAATTACGATCATTACAATATACGTTCACTCCTTAATCGTTTAGTAATCATTTTAAATTATTTTCTACTTAATTACATCTTGATTGGTGGTGTCCATTGCATAATAGTTTAAATTAGTACATTAGTTAATGTTTAAATATTAAGTGTTTTTCACAGGATGTTGCTCAATTTCAAATTAAATCTATACTAATATTTTAAAGAGGAAAGATTAGTATTTTCGTATGTATTGAAATAACTCAAAAACAACTAGGCCGATTTTAAAAATTCTTTCACCATTATTACGTTATTAGAGTAACCTAGGCTATATTTTTAATGTCGGCGTAGTCGCGAGCATCAGCTAGTATATATTAATATCGTGCGATATCTTGTCTTAGTTTATCTGATCGCAATCGTAATCAGGGACACCTGTCAATAGGCGGGTGAGCGCGGCAAAGCGCGCCGGAGGCATCCGTTAGAGATGCGCGCCGTCCCGTTATTGCGCGGCTCATAACAAATTCTATCTCACGAAAACCAAGCTATGGAGGCAAATCAATTATGTTCAAACATCGCCAGTTGGCTACGACTCCGTTTTTTTAGACAATCGAAAATAGGGCAAAAGTGTGACTCATTATTCCAGATAATCATAATTAATTTCAGAATGTTTAAATTATGCATGTCCACTCGGATTCATTCAAAGGAAAAATATATAGAAAAAGCAAGTAACAACTATCTGGTAAAATAAATTAGTGTTTATGAAAAAATGTGACGTTGACCGAAAAAAAAAAACATTTTAATCTTCATGATGTAGTATGTATTCGTACACATAGCACAATTATGCTGAAATTATTAATTTTTTTAAGTCATTGTAAAGTCTTCATTAGATATTCTTCAATAAATCTAATGTACTAAAGTGTTTATTTTTGCATTAAGTGTACCATTTTGAGTGAAAGTGACTAAAACGCAAATAAAAATATCTCCGCGGTCAATATACATTCATCCTTTAGAAAGGAAAGCAATGTTCATTATAAAATAAATTTTTATGTCTTCTACAGTAACTCGTAGACAAATAAATCAAGTAGGTACCATATAATCGAAGGACTAGGTCATTTGAATAGGTTATTTTTAGACTTGATTATACGCATCTAATTTAAAATGCAAAACTGGCAATATACTGCTATTCCAATCAATTTTATCTATAATAATATACTTAAAGTTGAGAGATTTGTATTTCTGTGTGTATCGAATGACTACAAAAACTTTTGCCATTAAAAAGACACTTTATCGGATTATTCCCAACCGTCACCCCGCTCTGTTCCCACCAGAGAATAAAAAGCTTCATCCGTCCCACCTTATAAACACACTATCACCAATAAGGTGACAGATGGAATTATGTTATGAAATAAAATAAGTTCCAACCGGCCTTCGTTGAAAAGTTGGGACGGAGGAAACTTTTTATTCTCATCTGTTCCCACGTGGGGACAGAGCGTGGTGACGGTTGGTAATAATCCACTTTATTACTGAGTAACCTAGGCTATGTTCTTACTTATTTTTTTTACCCGTGCGGACAAATGCGTGAGCAACTACTAGTCATTTACTGGATCATTAGATCGAGTTTATGAGGTTTGATTTGATTTTTATATTAAAAGAATTTGGATTAAGAAAAAGGTAAAGATTGTGTACTTTTAGCGATATGTTATTAAAGGTAGCGGAATAAGAAAAAAATAGAATGCATAAGGCTTTATTTCAGAAGAAAAGAGTGGTGACGCTCGTTAAACTACGTGTGTACTTGTTTTTAATATATTTGTTTTAAAAGCGTCGAGAATTTCTAATGACCGTTCGGTAAGCGAGGATATCTCCAGATTGTTTGTGAATTGAATATCTGAGGTCCGTGGAGCATGGCCGAGTGGTTGGGATTGCGTAAGCACGGGGCCGATTTCTAGCGCGGCTCCCACGCGGCAAGGCCAACGCTTCGACAACGCTGCCCAACATCGCTCCCACTTACCAACTACCAAGGTACACAAATCAAAGGAAACTATGGAATCTACATTTTTTTTAATATCTATCCATGCAACGTATAACTTTAAGAATCAGTAGAAAACACGTAAGAAGTCTATTAATGTATAATTACTTTGCATATAACGTTTCTTTTGCGGTTTTTCTAAACGTCTCCTTCGTGTAGTTTTAAATCATAATTAACTTTCACACGAGCTACACAGTTCAACTGTTTTACGATTCAGTATCTCCGCGCATATGCCAGTGAAGTCCAATATGCGTTTAGTATTATTTTATAGTTGTTTTATGATCCGGCGAGTTCATCAAAGGGATAAATCATAACGTACGTGTCGGGCACAGAGTAAACGTCGTGTCGTCTCCAGTTGTCTCTAATTCTGTAGTTAATCTGTGGCATCACCGTGAGACCTTGACTACACGCCTACATTATGTTAACTAACTTTGTACTTAGCAAATCCTCGCTTTATTTGAACACGACGGTGGATGTAAAACTAACGAAGATAAACTAGTACACTACACGTGTAATTTATACGATTTTTTTCTTAAATTTGGTGAAGGTCAAATATTAAAAAAATAGATCACTGTTACATTAATAATTGGATTTTTAGGTAGTTGCGATACTGTAATCGTAAAGCCTATGTCCTCACCTCACTAAAAAAAGGTCGCCCCGTTTATGCAATGTTTCAGTTCGAAAATATATCATTCGTTCATTTAGTTGTTTGTCTATCGTTATAAGTCAGACAAAAGTATCTATAAAAACTTATTTTATGAACATAAAACAAATTATAAAACTATTAGCGAAGAGAGTAGAGTTTTCAATGGATCATTTCAGTAATAAAAAAGGCATCATTGATCTAAATAGTATTTTTTATAGTTCTTTATCGTTTAGAAGTTAACGTAAACAGGAAATTAAGCGAGTAATTTTTATCTTAAAGTAGCGGTATCAGGTTAATTAGTTTAGAGCTTAAAATTAAACTGTGGCTGTGAAATGTCGCTGACAAGAAATCTAAGCTTACTCCAAAATACTTTCGTGTTAATTGCATATCACAATGAAGGTAAAACTTTTTGCACGTTTATTTCTTTAATCGAACTCCAATATTATAAATGAGATAGTTTAGATGGATGGTTGTTTACCATACAACTTACTAGGTACATATCTCTAGAAGGTTTTTTCGGATCTTGCTGTTTGAAACTGTAGAACGTATTCTGAAAGAACATATAGGCTACTAAGTCTTTTTATTCTACGCGGACGGAGTCACGGGCAACAACTAGTAACAATTTTATGCATAAATTAAAAATTGTTAAAATGTATGTGTCATGTATTGAAAATTAAAGAAATATGGGTATGCTTAGTAATAATATAGAAACATAATTGATAACTATCAGCACTTTTATATGAACTACTATCGTTTTTTCTTGCAATGCAGTTTTAATAAATGTGCAATATTACAAAATAGAACGTATAGATAGTTTTTTTTTTTTCAAATTTTCATAGGTAAGGATAGAATTTTGAATAGGCGGCGCGCGGTGTAGTGCGGCGCCCGCGCACGTGAGAATGGCCAGTGCGAGCGGTGCAGCAATAGTAATCGGTGCGGCGATAGAGCGAGATGGCGCATATGAAATTAGGGTGGTTCCACGTGGGGTCAACGACACGGCGCGACACGCGTGTCAGTGATTTTTATAATTTAGATTTTGGGATAAAACGTCCATGTACAGCGGAAGAGCCTAACATTAATTTAAATTAGTATTACTTTTACACATTTATTACAGCAATAACCTTGAAATAATGTTAATGTCAGACTAATCGTAGTTTGTCTTTATATAAAACAGTGCGTATTGTTTTTCAATGTCGAAAAAATCATTTTTATAAATATTTTGTTGCTACATTTATTTATGAAAATCTGAATGTTAATTTATCTTTTTATGTAAGAATCTAGATTAAAATGTAAATCGTTATAATATTATTGTTAGAACAACATTATGTTGATAAGATGTTGTACAATATGTTACGTAACAAATTGTCAACGGCGCGTCGCCGTCGCGTCGTCGGTCGCCACGCAGCCACCGCGCCGCGCTATTGTATGATAATAGTGACCTTCACTCTAAAACTAATTTTATCACCCCTAATATTTTTGCATAACACCAATATTCAATATTTCTTATTAATTAATGACTTTTATGCAATTTTCAAACTTATTTTAAGATTAGTAATAATTTTAAATTCTTTTATTATTTCCGTGATTACAATGTAGATAAATCGAGAGTTCAGTTGATTGCGTATAAAATTAATAAAAATATGTATACAGGCATCACGTTGCTAAC
>NW_013525024.1:602238-602438 GCF_000836215.1 Papilio polytes | reverse complement strand
CTTCTCCATGGTAGGTACTTGGACGGACCGCGTCTCGGGAGTAGCCTTGCGCAAACGCTTCCCACACGTGCGCCGCGAAGTGTGCATCCGAGAGGCGCACTCATCATTCTTTGCACCGTTATTTTTCCTACTTCACGAGTGGTTATAGCGTCATTCATATTAAATTTAGGAATGTCTAATTAGAGAAAGGGCTTGATTTT
>NW_013525024.1:599624-601935 GCF_000836215.1 Papilio polytes | reverse complement strand
AATTCAACCTTCCTTGATGTCCTTGTCAACTTAAATATTGTTTTCAATTAGTTCAACGTTAAAAAAATGTATGGTTTACATTTGCATTTGAAATACCATAAACCATGCTATTAAACAAATCGAGGATACTTCGTATTGTGTATGAAAATCACGAGCAGTGTATTTTTAATAGATATATATGATATACTATTTTATTCATTTTCAAAACGAAAATTTTAAGGCCATTATATCTTTTAATAGATTACGACTCTTATTACCTGCAATAATTGTCCATTTACCATGCCAAATGAAAGATTATCTCTACCTACTCTGTAACTTTGTGTAAAGCGTGAGTGTTTTTCCATAAAAATAACTGAATGTAAATGATTTGTTTTGATGAAAAACTGAAATTCCCATAGACTATGAGATCGTTTCCTGTTTAACTGTGTTAGTTAACAGTACTATAATAAATAACGTCAGAAGCCCTTTGTGTAGAAATCGCAACTAGGTAATAACTGTTCAATAGTTTAGTATCTCTTCAAACTAATGTGTACTAAAAGTTACAAAGTGTAGGGAGTGAAAAGTTAACAAGAAGAAGATTTTTTCATGTTACTTCGTCTAAATTCCATAGCCTATAATCACTGTAGAATTTGTCTCTAATTCATTAATTTTACGCTAGACGGAGATTTCGCCGAATATATGGGTGAAGGATCTTTTTGGATCTTTTTGGAGTCACTAGGGCTACCCTCCTAGTCTATCTACCACTGGTGACGCCTATGGTTCCTTCCATTTCCAAAAACAATAAAAGAACGTAAATACTATGTCAGCCAGTGGAATCCTACGTTTATGAAAAACGGTTCATTTTTTTCCGGATAAACGCTATTACCGTTGCTCTACCTGCAAATAAGTCATTGAATGTTAAATGAAAAAACAGAGTTGAAGCTATAAAAAACCTTGTTCGCCATGACTCCAGATACTTTAAAATTATTATTGAAAACCATAAGAAAATGAGTAGTTAGGTAATTTTTAATACTACTTCTTGCTGTAAAATAATTAAAATGTTCAATGGTAATACAGGGTAGCCACTTACGTGAATAGATATTTAACAATCAGTTTGTCAAGAAACAACAACATTGTAAGGAAAATGTCATTTTCAAAATGGCCGCTCTGTCTGACGCATGAATGTTGCGCTTGCGCAGGACTAGAGGGGCGGCGGCGGCGCGTCCTACAATATCGGAAGGTCACGGCGGGTCTCCGCCGCGCGATAAGCCCTCTCCGAGCTCCGCGCGCTACACGATTATCTAGATCCGCTTATTATTTCTTAGATCTTACTTCTCCTTACATTCATTTGTTTAGAAAACATATATTCTGGAAGGAGTGAAATATCTTATCTTTGATTTCCACAATTTTAAAAAGTATGTAATCTATGCTGATCCTAAAAACATTGAAAACAAATGTGTTTCCTTTAAATCGACTTGTAATAATCATACTAATCATACTTAATATTATTATTGCGAAAGTTTAGATGGATGGATGTTTGTTAGCTTCGAGTTAGTAGCCTTAACGGCTGAACGGATTTCGATGAAATGTGGTATAGATGTAGAGGATAGTCTGGAAGTAAACTTAGGCTACTCTCTTTTGTTTTACTTAATTCCACGCAGACGGAGTCGCGAGCGAAAGCTAGTGAACTATGATATCTAGACCTTCGGCAATAAGCTCTACGTAATACGAATGATGGAATCCGGCCCACAACTCAGTGTTCCGCTGCTAATTTGCACCTATAACTCTTAAAAAAAAATCTGAAATTTACCTCACGGAATTACCAAACTCGGAAAATTGACATGTACTATGTACATTTTGATGATTGATTTCAATCTTGTTTGCATCATTTAATAATCAAATATATTATATTATCAACTACTATTGACAAGTTAATTTACTAACGCACTCAAGAGGTTTAATCGTTACGACCCTTTGTTTGGATTTATTGCATTAAAACTTAACTTAGGGTCTCCCTTAGTATATTTCACTTATATGAATCGTAAATTTCCCATTGAAGTGAAAATGGAGCGGATACTGACGTTTATCAGTGAGATCACAATCGGGGTCGGTGCGATGCNCGTGGGGGCGCGGGAGGGAAGCGGGAGGGGCACGGGCCACAGGAAGCGCGCAAGCGAGGGCTCTATTTGATTGTAATGCAAATTCCCCGCTTCCGGAGGGGGCACGCAACAGGTGGGGGTCGCGCCACCCAAGAAATCACTGCAACCAATTGTCAATTACTGTCGCACATACCCTTACACTCGACATTTGCATAAAGTACAGTAATGGATAT
>NW_013525024.1:579560-599257 GCF_000836215.1 Papilio polytes | reverse complement strand
GGGTCATTCACCCCGCCCCTCCCCTGCGCACCCTGCCCCTCCCCCGGCTCAATTGCAATCACAGCCCTTTGTATTCCCGCCGAGGGCTCCGAGGGCAAGGACTCCATTCGTATTTCTTTGTTTTGAAATACCTTCTAACTTAAGAGGGCGCTGCGCAGGTACTCGAGTGGACATTAGTTTTTATTGTTCTTTGTTTTTTGTTACAATACGTACAACTTCAAATGTGAGTGCACGTAAATTATGTTAGAAATTTAAATATTGAAAGGCTGAAGAGCTCCAAATCTAAATCCTTTCAATTGAATACACGGAAGGTCAATCAAATTTTTGATACACGTTAGGTGTACTACCTCTATTTTAGGGGCATCTAGAAGTGATTTTTAAGCTTTTTTATTTATGACTCTCGGTCTATAAAGTAATTTCTGTCTCCCCTAAAAAACACGGCGGAGTGTATCGGAGCGTAGGCCATGACATCAGCGGGCCGTAACGCTGCCCCCTACTCTACCCCAATTATGAATATAAACGGTATAAATGTTTCTACCGACCATCTAAATATGGGGTGGCAACAAATCAGATCCTCACACAGGATATTCACCTGACTTATAAACGATATGCTTCGTAACTTTTTAAATATTCATATTGTAATCAAAAAAAGTTAACAAGGATCGTAGGAAATAGATAAAGTATATGTATAGCGATAACATTTTTTTTATGTTCTTACAAAAAATAACGCGTCGTTTTTTTCATTAATTTGATATATCTGCAATGCATAAAAACGTATTTGAAAAAATAATGCAAGTTAACGCCTTGACAGCACAGTCATTTGCGTCACAGTTTGCGAAACAAAGCTGAGCTCGCTGATTTTATGAACACTTGTCCTATTTCTTAATTTTTAACACGTAATCTGTTTAAAACAAAGCATGACAATAAATAGAATTTGTAATAAATTTAGGACAAACATTAAAAAGCAGTAATATTGCAGGACAGTTAGCAAAACAATTTGTAAATAATTATAATTGTAGATGAGCTATCCAACTCAAGTATAATAGCCAATGATTGTAATACGCATTTAAGTATTTTTTAACATAGAGCCCAATCCAGTAGCAAAGAACCATTATTTTCTCCGCAATATCGTCAAAAGGAAGCATTGAAACGTCACTATAAATATTATAGTTACGTATGTATGTATATGTGCTGTATAATAACCGAATTAAAAACTCAAAAGCACTAAGGCCCTTGCTCTAAAAATAACTTATGCTCTTAAAAAAATAAAAATGCACCCTTCGCCGTCTAAAACGATCGGGTGGCGAGCAGGCCGGAGCGAGACGAGAACAGTAAAACATCAGCGCACCCCACCCGCATACCACAGGAGCTGCGCCGTAGCAAATTGAACTGAATTTACTGCATTACAAAACAATCATTGCATTCGAAAAGAAACATATCTAATACAAGCGATTTTAAACTCTATTTCAAAGGGATAAGCACTAATTCACATAAAGCACGTGTAATCACATTTCGACCACTTAATAGTATCCGAGGGTGAATTACATGGGGGTGGATTGTTTTTATTAATGACAATTTATTCAAATATGAGCGTTTGATGTTTAAACATCGGTGTATGTAAATTGATTTTAATTAAAAGTTTTAAGCGGATAACTTTCGTGTGAAAAGCGTCGCATCATTTTTTAAAATTTAACGTTAACTTATAGGTCAATTCGAGATGACGTCATCGGCTCAGGTATATCCCCACCGAGGTCTCGAAGTCTACCCAAGTTAGGGGTGACTAAGTCTTAGGCAGGTACAGTCTCAAAGTCATGTGAAGGGCATATAAAGATTTAAATACCAAACAACTGTTTAAACCCTTACACATCTAGGGAATATAAGGTGAGTTTTTTTACTATTGGAGGTTTTTACACGTGAATTTTCAGAACATTATTTTTTTAATTTAAGTAAAAATTATGTATGAGGCACTACGACTGCTTCTAATCCATAAAGTTATTATTGCGTTATAATTACTCTTTTATAAAAAAACAAATCTAAACCACAATAAAACTGAAATGAAGGAAATGTAATAAAATTACGTGATTTAAATTCAATCATTGTCAACTTGTTTGCGTAAATGACAATTAGAAAGTGACTATGATTGCTGTTGGTCCATTAAATATTGTCTGATACGAAACTATAAAAGTAAGGGAGGCAGAATAGACGGACCGTAGAGTTACGTATTCTTAACGTAATATCATTTACCACAACAATTGATTTTAAATCGATCCTTAAAAACTTTATTATCAAACTTTCGCTTACAATTCCGTCCGCGTAGCAAAAAAAAACAAAAGCAAGTAGCCTATGTGATCTTCTAGACTATCCTCTACATCCATCCATTCATTAAGATTGGTTCATCAGTTTAAGCGACAAACATTCATCTATCTAAACTTTCGCATTCATAATATTAGAAGTAAAATTGAGGTTACTTCTTAAGGTGCGTACTGACCAAAGTTACGGCGTGTAATGCAATATGTTACACGACGAGCAGTCATGTAGTCAATACGCAGTGTTATAAGGAAACCAATGAGTAACGTCATAACGTGGCCTTATCAGTACGCACCTTTAAGAGTCCAAATTCAAATCAATTACGATTTGGAATTCTTTAGTATACGACACATCTTGTATCGTTCTGTTCATTGTATTTGTTTCACTTTTACAAAGCTAAAAAAGTTATGTCATGTTAAATATTTATAATCAGGTTAGTTACAACCATTTGGTTATGTATGTCTCTTGTTTGTTACGTTAAATATCGTTACAGGTAGGTTTTATTTTACCTCTCATACTTTAAACATCAATCCTTAGTCACAATAGACCACCAGACTATGCACAATATGCTACCGACGAGTTCTGGGATACTTCGGCCATATTGCCCGTAGACAACCTGACAATTTCGATAAACTAGTAGTGGTTGGAAAGATCAAGGGCAAAAGGTCACGGGCCGTTTACCTACCAGATGGACCGATCAGGGTCTCAACATTCCAACTGCCCTGAGACGAGCCGAAGACAGAGCGGCGTGGAGCTCCTCGATGATTCAGTAAAGGCTTACCAGGGCAAGCACGACCTTCAGCAATAAAGAAACGAAGCAGAAGAAGTCATAATAGATGTGGTAAATAGCGATATAATAAATTCTACGTTAATTATAAATGGATTTCATCAGTAGCTCATATATTAATTACCCGGGATTATAAAGTTCTGTATAGGCTGTGCTGCTTCGCAAATATTTATGTCGCAACTAATAAACAAAGCGTATTACTGTATATAAGCTACATATTACACTGGCGTACTGGTGACTGTCCACCTTCTTAGATCCTCAGTTCGTCTTTTTCGTGCATTTTAAAATCCAAGTGTGACCTTCTACACCCATCACCCAACCCCGTTATACTCTTTTGTATCCAAAACTACCGAATAATGATCACATTATCTCAACAATGAAATAAAAACAAGTTAATTATTACTCTTTTGAATGTTAATTTGGTGAAAGTAAGCAATTTGGGAGTCTATTAATTTTTAAATGAGATCGCGCTTCTGATTTAAACTGCGACCAGACCAACCCTGGGGCTATAGCGACATTTCTTTGCGGTATTTTTTATATTATTAAAGATTTTTTCCTAACTTCCTGTGAAAAAATCAACTTTAACTTACACAACTTTTACTAATTTAGTTCTTTTACTTAAGTATTTTTTTTCTCTCTGTTTTTAATATTGTCCTTCAAATGTTTGTATAAAAACAACATAATTGAATATATAAATTATTTCTAGACCATATTAACAATATGTATGGCAAATGAAGATTAAAGTACAGAAAAGTAGGAGTTTTCATTGGTTTTTTGGCATTGAAGTAGTTAAATATTATATCTGATTCAAATTGAAAACTAGACCGTAGGGATGTTGATGTTAGTTTCAACGGTAAAAAATAGCACCGAAATCCAGGCATATGCCGTGGCTTATCTTCGAGGTAACTCTCCCCTTGGGGCCCGGTGTAATAACCTGCAAACTGAAGCGTCCCCCCACACTCCCCCGCTTATCTCGGTGTCAAGCGACAAGTGCTCGTGGTTTCCACGCTTAGTGCCCACCGCATAACGTTGCTGGAAGAGACAATGTGGGGTGACTTTTTTACCGAAAGTGTTCAGTTAACTATGGTTAACAGCCTTAGGGTTTATCACCCCCGGGAATAGACATTGTTACTTTTTTAAATGGTTAACCGTCGTTCAACTCCGTTGATTGCGTTTTAACGGATAGTGGATATTTTGAAAGCACCCTCAGGGCGTGACCATTTTAATTACTATTTTTAATTATTTACTATATTACTCAAGGAATGAAAAAGCTCAGTGTTGCTATTTATAATAATATCGGTAATCTTTACTTAGTTACATTAATTACGTATATTGTGTGTGTGAGAGATAAAAATACGTAATGGGGCAAATTGTTTTGTCAAATAACAATTGTTTGTTATTGAGTAGGTACAAAAAAGGTCGGACGGAGAAATTCACAGCACTTGTTATTCTCTACTTAGGGTAATTTCCAACGATTCATTCATACATAATTTTTAATTCAATAATGTTGGTCCCAGTGTTAACGTACCATTTAAGACCGTTCCGAATGGTAATGGATCTGTGGTCGCCACGTCATACCGTCACGACATGTCACGTGACCGCGCAGTCGACATGGGGAGTGCGTTCATTCATAACTCTGCCCCGGTCTAATGCCCGCGAAGAATGACAAACGCGTTGTCTAACCTCGAATTTATTAAATTAAAATGTAAAACAATTGTTATTAGTATGTAGGATTATTTCAATTTCGCCGATACTAAAAATGTCTCGCTAAGGAACGAAATAACGATAGTCAATCAAAATTTTTGTGCGTGTCTAGAAATGATAGAATAAATGACTAAATCATGAAGTAAAATGTAAGGAAGGGATCTACACTCACCCTATATAATTTAAGCGTATACACCTGTAACAAAGTTACATATGTTCATGCTTACTGCGAGAAAACTTGTTTAACTTAAAAAAATACCAGGGGTGCGTTTACCCTTGTTCTTTTTTAGGCCCACTACAAGGTTGACTCGAGTTATTTTTGTAGACAAAATGAGACGAAATAAAAACATTTTCAGTAACTTAAGTTTTCACTTTAAATGCACGGTAACATGAAAATCATTTTTTTAATATGACTCATGGCTGAATTCAGGTAATAGTAAGAATAAACGAATTTTACTTCTAGCTCAATATAGGAATTATGATTACTGCAAATAAAAAATCTATATTACTACAATAGGGAGACATATTATATAATTAATAAGTAACGAAAAAAGATTATTGACATTGGCTGATTTCTTACTGGATGTGCGCATTTGTTCTGAATGGACACAATTATTGAATAAATATAATAAAAATCACTCACCAAGTATTCTCTCCCACGAGACCGAGCCGTCCCTCAGAGGGAAGGGGACGCAAACGCATGCCTGGGAACGGCGGGAGGTGGCGCTTTTTGTTCCTTTTCTCAAACGTCCAAAGGGGGATGACCGGGTGGGTCTTTTTTTACCTTTTGTCCATCTTTTGTTCATCTTCCTTTTTGGAGTTTTTGGACAAGACCTTGGAAGATTCTCTTCGAGACAATCTTGATTAACACTAATTCTAAATCGTTTGTTAAATTTAACCATTAGATAGATTTGCAAACTGTTCATAATACAACTAACAGTAAAGATGCATTTTAGATTTTTGTCAGCCAAAATAAAACTTGTGTAATAACACTTTACTATAGACATATTAGTTTTTTTTATAATGAAGAAAACTAAGCAACCATAAGAATGTTTTTCCAACGGTTATACTTTTGATTTTGTTAATTACTCCCGATACGATATTTACAGTTGTTATTGTTCTTCAGTTTTATAAAGTTACGTGTTTCAAATTAATAGGTTACCTCCGTTGATAAAGATATCCTTAGAAAACTTCCAAGATTTGATTGCTTCACAAGCATTTGAACTATGTGAGACCTAAAACTTGGAGCGTAGTCGAGCGCTGTCTGCGAATAAGGCAACGCCTAGTGTCGGCCGACGGTCCTTAGCGAACGCAACTTTATTAGTCTTTCGAGTAATTGCTAATGCACTTTCATAATCAGCTTTCTTGTGAAGCTTGTGTACATTGCTTACATGTCCATGTTCTTTTATCTAGCTCTGGGTAAGAAAATTTTCTACCAGCTATGGGCTATTATTCATTATACCACTAATCTATGTTCACATATAGAGTAATCAAAATAATATCTTTGAGTATTGTAATTTGTTGACTGCAACATGGTTATTTCATACTAAAGTGCAGGGTTTTCATGGCCGTAGTTATTAAGCATCAAGGAAAAGATTGAATAGTTACGTCATATTCGTATAACATTATTATCTTAATAAAATATAAAATCAAGAATAAAGTGTGTTTTGAACTTTGATTCAATCACACGTATATTATCGGATAAAGTGAGAGTACAATGAATACTAATTGTATTATAACAATACAGCCTTTGAGATTAAAAATGTTGACAAGTCTGAGATCACAATGATGGTCAACACAAAAGGCGTTTTAACAACGATTTTTTCTCTAAAATTATTTACATTGATAGGTAACCTAAAAGAGAAGAGCGTAAACAAGTGGGAACACTGTGGTAACTATTCAACCTATGGACATCCCCAATACCAGAGAATCTGCAGATGTGCTCAGCACTTGAGAAGGTGATACTATCGCTTCTTGAAGAATCCTTAGTTACTACCTTAATTTTGCTATGCAATGTTAGTATAGTTATGTATCTTTTTAAAACTGGTTTTGTTATTTTTCAAATTTGTCAAATGTCAATTTTTTTGTTAAATAAGTAATAAATCTGGAACATTTTTTTTTACGAGTGCCAACTTTTATTAAAACAACTCATTTTTTTTTTGCACTCTTATTGTAGACAATGTTAAGTAATTGCAACGTGGCTCGCAAATCGGTAATAATACTTTATGGTTACAAAGTTAATTTGTAAAAGACGTTACGTAAAACATCCGGTTATAGTTTCCTTTATGAGGTAAGACAAATAAATTTACAATTCCTGAGAAAATCCATATCCTAGTACATCTACAATGTAGTCCTTGTATACTCGTTGTAAATATTTTAACTTTATTACAAAGGATTTTTATCATCGGTTCCTAAAAAATCAAAACCGAACTGATTTCTAAAATGATTAGCTTGCTTTCAGTTATTCAGTTACTTTCTGACGATCGAAGTGAGTAATATTTCAAATCTCTTATCGTATTTTTCATTTTATTTTATTTTAATTAATTACGTTTATCTGCTTTATTATTTATGGAAAAAGGTTTGTAAGCTGTCTTGTCTTGAAAAGGGGATATAATTGTGCTGTGATTGTAAAATACATTTTCTTTCTAATAGCCTCGTAAAGTATATTTAAATTATAGGTAGTGTTTACAATAAAACAGCAGCTGCTTGAATATTATAGAAAGGAGGAAAGACTTTTCCTGCAATTTAATAATTTAATGTGTAGAATCGACCGTATTACCTTTTGGTTTTCCATTTTTTGTGTTCAGTTAAGTTGGTTTATTTCTAGGAGGTTTATTTCATTTCCTTTCATGTACGCAGCTTTTAGTGGCATAATAGCGAAGTGACCGTTGACAATAGACTTCTAAATTTGAAAATGCGTTACGGAAAGATGAAATGTCTCTTTCCTTTCCGCTCCCTCCGCTGTCAAATCCACCCGTCTTCAAAAAGGTGGAAAGGGTAAGAGAACTAAAATTAGGCCTTCAGCTATACATCTATACCCTTCGTTGTAGCCAATACGTTCGTGCTGACGTAGGGTTTTACATGTAAACAATAGTCGTGTTCAAATAAAGCACACAAATTCGGTGCAATATGGCGTCACTACCCCCCATCGCTGCACTATGCGGGCGCTATCGGCGTATCGACAGGCACCCCCAGGCCGCCTCCCACCCCAACCCCCCACCTTATCTGCGCCGATCGATATAACTCATGGAAAACTACCACGGAAAGCCAACTAGTCGACACTTCATAAAATACACTAATATACATTAACATCTGAACGCTAGTTTGTGCAAACTATTACAATTAAGTAATCTAATATGAAAGTTATATAAGTGTACCTACTATGTTACTAATAATAAATACACAGAAGTAATAATAAACTCATTACAAATGTTACAGCCTCAGAAATAACTAAACGCAGTAAGGATAAAATGAAAAACAGTAAATAACTAACGATTTTTTTTTCTTAACATCCCCCTTTTTTGTAGGAAAGGAAAAGGAAATGACGAAAAAAAAGGAAATTACGGAGAAAAAAGAATTATCCATAAATTTTCTTAAGTAATTTTTAATCTTTGATCCTATCGTAAATTATAACGGTTTTGTCTTTGGAAAGCTATTTAACCTATGCAATAACTCAACATTTAATAAACTTTAAAATGTACAGTACTGTAATTACAAAATCTAGGAAACTAGGCAATAAGGTACATGTTCATTGACTATAAACATATTATATACGATCCTGTGACTACGAATCCATTTACGTTTACTAATAAATTTAAGTAGATATGTTTTACTTTCAGTTTACCAACTTTATAAACAAGATCAGTTATTACCTTATTCTATTGAGTATGGTTTTAGGTTAGGTTCTAATCATAATTTTAATATAGAAGTAATAATATGCTAATCTTAGTGTTATTTGATGTACATATCGACATTTACATATTTCGAAATCATTTTCTTTATATAAGTTTCTTAATATTTGATTAAATTATGTGTAAAGCAATTCTATCAATTAGTGACGTACTACTCTACGGGTTCTCTACGAGTAATGCTAACGAGTAAACTAACGCATTGTCTAGGGCTATGTCTAAAAGTCAAAACAAAGACTTCTAACTAATTTACTAAATTTAGAAATATGTCAAGTTCATGTGTAAAGAACAAGTATGTTAAGTTATCTACACAACTTGATCAATCGCAAGTTGTGGAATGAAATTGTAATGCTCTTCTCTCACAACACAATAAGTGTCATTACCTAATGATTCTCATTAGATTATAATTGTTTTTAAAACGAACAGCAAGAAGTCTTCCTTACATCTGAATGCGAAAATCTGAATACTTCAATTGGAAAGCAATGCTGGTAAAATCTAAAAGGTGATAATTCGTAAAGGTTGTGAGTACGGCGCTGCGGCGGTAACACACCTGCGGTGGACATTCTCGACGTGAGCTCGAGAGCCAAACTTATCGGCGTGCTCTGACGCAACCCAAACAGGATCCACTTCCCAACAAAAAGTACCACGGCCACTATTTCGAAACTCGTGCGCACCTAAATAGAGAAAGGCATCTATGTGCTTGTACATCATTTGTAGCTCCGCTAGTCGCAACCCACGGGGTACGGGGTGAATGCCCTTAACGTCCTCCGTCCTCCTCCGGCATAACGCCCTCCCGTTCTAGCGCGCGAGAATCCCTCTTCTTTTGACTTTGAAAAGAGGGCACGTATTAGCCGCCTCCACGCCGATTTGCACTCAACGGTCCACGCATACGGTCGTGTTTGGATCGTTAATTAGCGTCTCCGTGCCGAGCTAAGGGTGTGTGCGCAAGCGCATTGCGTTTGTATTCAAATGAGGACAGTGCGTTCCGCGCCGGAGAGCACTATGATTGTACTTTTTTACTCCGCGAGCCGTAATCAGCCACAAGGAAATGAGCATCCTTAGGGGTGGTGCGCGTCGAGGACGTCGACCACGGCTATTGGGGACAGTGTCTCGTTAACGTGACGCCGCAATTAGACGGCACCACATCGCTCGCGCTGGCCATCACTTGACAATGAACCGACTCATCTAATGACGATTTGTATCTATTGTCTATGGCGTCCATAACGAATCGACACGTTTTGTTGCTATAGGGCAGAATAGTTTTTCTGCTACGATGCGTGTAAAATTCAATGGGCACGCGAAACTTTTACCTGTAATTGGTGGAATACTTTTGATTAATCCCTTCAATTCATTAAACAATTGAGAACTGTTCATTAGACGTTATTTGCTGCGTCACTATCGATAAGGAAATGCTCACTTCACTGTACCGTGACTGTATATCATCTCTAATGTCAAGGGTTAGTGGTCCATCAATATCCGCACAGACCCCCAGTGCACTGCAAACTCGACCTCAATTGAATGCAAACGGTCACTTCTGGCATGCACTACTCCAGCGTGTGATAACTAAAACTAACTATAACCTTACCAATATTAGCGTGGAAAGGTATATAAGAATATAAGCCATATAAGAATCTATTAAGAATAACATCTCAAACTTCAGACCTCTATTATATTTACCTCCGAGTAGACTTCGCGTGACATATTCACATAAAGACAGATGAAATTTCAATAATCACCGTCTGATCCTCAGCGTTAATAGAAACTTTACAGATAGCAATCATTTTCTAAAAGTATTTCGTACACAAATTTGCCTCTGATACTAATTTCACTAATTAAAACATTTGAAAACGTCAACTCAAACATTCAGTTCAATAAACATACACTTATCCTAGGCGATCTTAAATCATTTAACTGTTCAAATGGAACTTCTGACGGAACTGACGTCTGGAGTAAATTCGTATAGAGGTTAGTTACTTTCTGCTGCAGTGAAACCCCATGGTTACAATCAGTGCTACTCACGAAAAAGCATTTTCCTCAGAGTTTTGTAATTTTACCTTTTGAATTTAGAACGAGATATCCGATCTCTTTGAAAAACAAAAAGTTGGCATACTGGCCACAAGACCTTTGCCTTTATCGATGTAGAAAAAGAAAAGTATAAAAGAGGAGAAAATCGCGTAAGAGTCTACAAATAGTAGTGGTTTAACTAGAGTTTGATGAAATTGTAATTGAAAATATTGTAGATTTTAACAGAATAAAGGAATTTTAACTGCCATGCTTCAATTACAACTAAAACAACCCTGATAGCAGCAGCGAGTCTCAAAACACATTTAATAGCGACACTTGATCCTGTCAGTTTGTCAGTGGCCGGCAAACAATAGGATAGAAACAATTCCTCCCGGACGTCGCACAAAAGGAAGCGAAGACAAAGCTATTGGTGTGAAGTGCCTGCGCAATAAACATTCGTGCTGTTGTGACTTGTCCCATCCATGTTTACTTTACGATTGTGTGTCAACTGCATTTTCTTACACATGTCTAGTTAACTGTCGTATACGCCTATATTCAAACAACTAACCAATCTTACTCATATTATAAATGCGAAAATTTATATGGATGGATGTTTGTTAGAGTTTGTAGCTAAACGGCTGAACGAATCTTGATGAAATTTAGCATAGATGTAGAGTATGGTCCGGAAGAACACATATGCTACATAGTTTTTTTTTAATTCCACGCGGACGGAGTCGCGGCCGAAAGCTAGTATTAGATATTTTTTAATCTAAAAAACACGAAGTAGAACAAATTCAATTTATGAAAAGAAAGGCATTAAGTTTGATAATGATACTGGACAACAATACAAATAAAATGACTTATTTTTCAAATTTAGTCTAGTAATTTAGGCCAGGTTTAGGTCTATTAAGGGTTATTCAATTGTAAAATAAATCCTTATATACTCTTGTCATGATTAAAAAAACAAAAAAACACTCCCAACTACTAACTGAAATGGATATTTAGCTTGTAATATAATTAATATTTGTTACGACACCTCTTCAATAATTTATAACCTCGTTATATTTGAAGTGCAGCGGGGTGTGGGGCGTTGGTGCAGGGAAGGGGACGGGGTGCACAGTCAGCGACTCGCTGGACTGCAATCATTATAATTGGAACAACTTACTGTAGCTACAGTTATAAAACGTACACAAGTATATACATTTTTTGTTAACTCTACACATAATATACTTACAGTGAAGGAAAACATCGTGATGCAACCTGCGAAGAAATTCAAAGATATGTGTGAAGTCAATCAATCCGCACTGGGCAACGTGGGTGACTATGGCCTAGTCACTTCTTACTTAGGGTATGCTCCGAGCCCCTTAAAGGGGACGTATAGTGAGCTGGTGATGATGAGTACTAGTTGTTATATGATTACCATACTGTTAAAAACAATCAAAAGAGTTAATGAGTTATCAGCCTATTAAAGAAGAAAAACGTAAAGACAAAATAGAATAAAAAGAGGATGAAAAGAAGGTTACTATTTGACTTTCTTGGATTGAAATCAGCAACACAGAATTATAAACAGTTTGAATTCTTAAATCTGTTACGTCATTCCTCAATATAAACCTTGGTCGATGACAAACCAACAACTAATAATAGCTAATTAAACACAAATACAAATTGCTTATCATGCAGGTTATATTGCCGATCATAACGCCATAATTGTATCAATCAAATCCGAATGCAACGATGATTTACTTTCTGTCACATTAAAAATTTGCTAAAAATAAAACATTAGCGTTAATAGTTTGTTCTTTTGCGTCTGTTTTATATCAATTATACGTGACAGAGACCAGAGAGTGATAAGTCACAGGGGAATGCGTATTTTAATGAAAACAAAGTTGCATTGTGGATGCGGGATGACTCATTAGATAAACAAGTTTTAGCTTCTATCTATGTTGTTGGATCAAAAATTATACGATTTATGAAGTGGCCGTCAAACATTACGCAATCACTGACATTTGATTCCAGTACTGGAATCTTGATATTATTTACATTACACCTGGTAACCCTAAGTAGTAGATTTACATAGATTAAAAATAGCCACAGACAACAAACCATGATTAGTATAATTAAAGCATTAAAATTTAAATCTTCTAATATACAAATATATATTGCTATTTCAATTTCTTTAAGATGGCTGAGAGGGATAACGATATTGACGAGTGTAAACCCATGTTAAGATTTGAATGTCAAGGTTGTGAGACGCACAACATAGATCAGTAGGCGAAACAAGCAATAGCAAAGATCTCGTGTCAGATGGCTATACGCAGCATTGACCCTATGAGTCATCGTTCAGGGTGAGATAATCTGTAAACAGAACATTGTTAGTTTAATATTGCGATCCTTAAAAACTACGGGTAGCATAGCTTATAGGTAGGCCTATGAAGAGATGGATTATTGCTTGAAAGATGACATGGCCAAGAAGGGCGTGTGAAGGTAATGGAAGTTTGTAAAAATACTTACACCACACAGAAAACAGGCGTGAAGAGTCTGATCAGTGTGTCTATCGGAGCCATAATTTTAGTCCCTTTCTTTTTCCATCTTGTTATAAGTAAAGAATTGAAAGGAGAAGTTGACAGTGTTAACGGTGGTGGAGACGCAACGGAAAGAGAAACATCCTCTTTGTTTGCATATCCATTTTTTGGCGATAAAGGGTTAGCAACGCATCTCTAAATATGATGTCTATGGGCAGAGATTGTTTAGCTTTGTCGACTAATTTAGTTGGCCGCTCCATTGTCTGCCACTTTATAATATAAAAAATTATGTTCTATGAGAAATAAGGTTGCTACTTATGTGTATCATCTGCTACTAAGTTTTATATCGCTATATTATTCATAGTAATTACAGTATTGATATAACTGCAATTATAACACTGATGTCTTCTACGTTGTCACACCGGTTTGTGCTGATATAGCCACGTTGCTTGTAATTACTTGAATATTGATCATAACCATAGAATTCTGACGCAACATCATCATTCAACGTCTCTTTAGTCCTTTTTAATATTTATATTATTATTTTTAATATTTATAGGGGCGTCGGTGGCTCAGTGGTTTGAAAACTTGACTTGTAATCTACAGGTCTTGGATTCGAATCCCGCCATGTACCAATGTGATTTTCGATTTTTCGAATTTTCATATGTACATAATTTACCTGACGTTCTTACGATGAAGGAAAACATCGTGATGCAACCTGCACATATCAGCGAAGAAATTCAAAGATATGTGTGAAGTCAACCAACCCGCACTTGGCCAGCGTGTTTGACTATGGCCTAGTCACCCCATATTAGGGTAGGCTCCGAGCCCCTCGGTGGGGACGTATAGTGAGCTGGTGAAGAAGAAGAAGAATATTTATATTTATCGTATTTGATCGATTTTGGTATCGTATACTGATCTGTAGGAAGTTCTGAGTTTCCTCAGTAAGCCAATATTATTATAATAAAATACTGTACTCTTATTCCTGTACACCAACATCCAGTACCAAGACCATGGTTAAAATTATCTTGAAAAGTAACGAGATTTTCGTTTGTATATCATTACATTAAAGTTTAACCCTTCATAATTCGACAAAACTGCATTCCATTTTTTTCGTCATTTTTATCCTTCATTAACACAATAGCTCTTACTTAATTGACACTTACGTCAAGTAGATGTTTTAAAAATACAATGATCCAAGGAATAATACGTACTTGATTTTAAAAGAATACAGCGAGTTTGAAATAATAAGAAAAAACGAGATAAGAAAGCAAGCGATCATTTCAAGTAGGAAAAACAATTGCAACGTGCTTTGTAATTTTAATTACTATTTGTAATTCGTATTTTGTTATTAATTTTCATTGTACTCGTATTTGTAATAGCTGTAAGAGTAAATATGTAACGAGTAATTCTCATCTGTAGCCATCGATTCGCATCCGCAAGTACCCTGGTAGCGTGGCGTCAATATGAGTTACGATGTGGGCGGGCCTCGACCTTCGCAGGTCCTACGACTAGCTAATAGTGATGTACCACAACATTATGTCTTGTATGACATCGATATTGTCATATTCCAAAAGGTACTTACTCTCTACTTCCAATAAGAACGTATTATGGCTTGTACAAGAAATGAAGACGTAAGTATTTGTAGACGAACCTTTAATCAACATATCTTGCATAATTATTTAGTTAAAAGTAATATTAATCGTATGAATTACCAGTTAAGTATAAATTTACAGAATACTTAATAATTAATTGGTGTTTAATTAATAAAATCGATTACAAATCAGTATATGTTTTAACATTTTCTACTTTATATCGATACCTATGAAATCAAGAACATCACTAGTTAGATGTTATTTAAGTAACAAACACTCCCTAGGTGTCGTGGAGCCAAACGGTAAATCGACATAAAACGATAATTTGATATATGCCATATAAGTTGATGTGTTTTGTTTGACGAAGTTACATCGTAGTTATATATTTTAATAAAGATATATTTATTTGAATATGATTTTCATTACTGATCCTTTATTCAAAACTAGCTGCTCCCATGCGACTTCATCCGCATAAAATTATAAAAATTTCATTTTATTGTACACATTTGTCAAATTTTCTATTGCAAATGTCAAAATGACATGACATGATAACAATCTTGCTTCCTGATGTTGGCAGCAACTTATGATATCTTTCCCATATTAATTTAATTTTACCCAAAATATTTACCACCTAAGTTTAATCTCGTAAAAATATATAGACTAAAGCATGACGTAAGTGTAGGGCTTTTTATTACAAAATGAATTATTCGAAAATATGCTGTAATTGCTGACATCTTAGGCAATAAAGAAGTGTGTGTTTACGCTTTATTATAATAGTACAGATTCATCTCGTTTACATGTAAATACACGTAAAATATCACGTTTAATCATACATATATAAAATAATCTCTAATTCAATACGTAGTTATGTAGTTTTAGACAGTCTTAGTTACAAATAGAGTAGGTTCTTAGGTACTGCCTCCCACTCTGGGAAGCCATAAGGCCTCTCGAGGTCCACACATCATTATAAATGACACTATCACCCACACAGAGTTTTATCTCGGAGCGGGCGTTCTGTCAAGCCTCTCTACAATAAAATATAAGTTTTTACGTCTCCCTCGTGTCGTTGCGTAATCTTGCATTCCTTGTTCGGAGCTACAGGGGCAGTACCCTCGGCTTCCCAGTACAGTTCGGCTATGACACTAAATGAGGAAATTTATAGCATTTCTCTTATGTTTAGTTACGTTTAGCTTACATTTACTTTTCAACGATTAAATTATTAGTACTTAAATGTCTTAGGAAGTACCTTTTTACTCGAAAATCTGTTATTGAGCTACTTTGAACCAATAAAATATTGTTACTCAAATCGATTTAGTAATAAAGGAAAACTATAATTTGCTATTTTAAAGGAACAGTGTATACAAACAAGTGTTCAACAAAAAAAAGTCATCATTAAGTAACATATTGAAACTTTTAATTTAAGTTATAATGTTGATTGAAATTTTCTCCATTCGCATATGAAATCGACGTTCATCAGTCATTTGCGGGCATAATATCTGAATGTAACTTGTGTATGTTGGCCTCGATTTACCCTACTGTCGCCGCAGTTTCCATTTGCAGGCAAAAAGTTGTGAACGCTAGAGCAACGGGCGGGCCGGAGATATCGACTATCAATGACACCGACCATTACAACTTGATACCTGACAAAGTATGACGATGCACCTTTGATCTCTATTTACTAACAAGTGCGGGGGGAGATAAGGGTCTAGGTGTTTGGTTGGGTAATAATGACACATTGTTGGTAGACGGGGAACGGTTAGAGATATTAAAAGGTTCTTGTGCCTGACAGTACGTTAGCTCTAACCGTTGTTGTTTCCTTTCTGCAAATATACGCTTTGCACTGTAATTACAAGTATAAAAAACGTTTCATTTAAATTACTTCCTTATCCACCCTTATCCATCTGTAGCAAAGTCTTCTTAGACATGTTTTTATTATAAACTAGCTCTTCCCGTGCGGCTCCATCCGCATGAAATTAAGAAAATGTTACTAATATATTGCTTACATTTGTCAAATTATCAACAGCAAACATCAAAATGACATGACAAACCTTGGCAATCTTGCTTCCTTGATGTTGGCAGCAACTTATGGTCTCTTTCCCACATTAGGGTTTTTATCCAAAATATTTACCTCCTCGGTTTAATAGCGTGAAAATATATAGCCTAAAGTGTGACGTAAGTGTAGGCCTTTTTATTAAAAAAATAATTATTGAAAAATATGTTGTAATTGCTGAAATCTTAGGCAACAAAGTGTGTGTTTACGCTTTATTATAATAGTATAGAAGTATAGAGCATAGTAGAATATAGATATAGAAGTATAGACAGAGCGAGCTGGCGGCGTACTGTGGACGTCCTCTGCCCCACTTTGGGGACATAGGAATGGAAGAGAGAGAGAGAGATAGATAGAAGTATAGATGTAATTGCAAACTGTAGTCTGTAAAGCACGTCCTAAAGTCCCAAGATGAGTGTTATCGTGGTCATCAGAATCAAATCTCGGATGTTATGCACAAGCAGAGCAGTACGTATCCATGACAAATACAGCAACACTTGCCTACATTTCAATCTCTTCTATGTTTCTATTCAATACATGAATAACTAAAATGCAAGTCGTTGCATTCACGCTCGTCCCTACACTTAACCAGATGGCGTTACCGTAGAACGACATTAACCTATTCTCGATTTAAAAGACAACTTTCGTGAAAAATGCCGCCATATTTTAAACAAATAGCAACGGAAACTGGCAAACGTAATGATTATTTTATTCATTACACGGGTATTAACAAGACGGGTTGGAGCTAAAAAATACTGGTCTTAACTGTTCGTGATAAATCAAAGGCCCACGAATAGATGGCTCATAAAGGTGCCCACAAAAGACGGAGTTTTAGAGCCCTTCAGAAAGTGTGTCGACTGGCCCCGCGCTCCTCCCCGGCCCCTGCAATCCCCCGCGCTGGCCCCGCGGCGGCCGCTCGCTCTAGGAAAACGTCCGTGTATGCATTTTATAGTTTTCCGTAAAACTGAGAGCTATGTACGACATGCCTACATGCGTTCCAACGTACAGATTGTATTGATGTTTATCTTAAAATAACTAGTGAAGTAAAGATTTTTTTTCTTTCTTACCAAAAAAATAGTCCGATAAGTTGAACAACGAAAAATAAGATAAAGGAATTATGAAAGACAAGCAACAACTCGTAACGTCGTCTAAGGTAGAAAAAAAAATATAGCCTATGTTACTCACTTACAACGTACCTTTGTCATGGTGAAAGAACTTTTTTAATTCGACCCAATGTTTTTGAGTTATTTTAATACATACAAAAATACAAATCTTTCATCTTAATAATATTAGTATAGACAACAATGGGCAATGGCAATCTAAATATCTCGTTGTTTTCGTCTACTGCTTTTCGGATAGGGTGTTAAGCCTTCCAACCCACCGTTTGCTATCACGTCAAGCATTCGATTACATTGTCAAGAAGCGCTAATACATGCCTAACATCAGTAAAATAAATCAGACAAGAAAAATATTTACGTATTACGTCAGTAACCAAGTCAAAAGCATTCCATAGAACGCTGCAACCGAGCCCAGTACCACCGCTAGTACCACTTAACCCTCAAAGGTTTCAATGACCTCTATGTTCAATGACTAAATCGTAAATACGGTTTCCTCGGCTACTACTGGTACTTTCTAAGCTCTATGGTCATTTGCGTCCTTATAAAATTGTGTTCTCTACATTTAGAGCATTGAGTTATGCACGCCAGTTTGATTTTTACATTCTTTTGAAATACAACTAACATCTACAACAAAACATTTAGCTGAAGACAAAACTCTACACGTGATGCCGACTGTAATAAAATAAATGAACATACGAAAGGAAATCGATAGACTAATCAATAATCAAAGAGTACTGGCCTGTTCCTTGAACTCGGACAATTCGAACAGGCACATTCAGTGTTAGACAGCGAGGCTACGGCGAAGTGCGCGGGGGAGCGCGATGGAGGACGAGCGGCGCGGGACGGCAGGGGACGGGGTTGTGTTGCGCAACGCATTACAATAACGCGACATTACGTGCGCGGTGCGGCGCGGGGTCATGCGCCCGGCCCGCGCCTGCGCCCGCGCCCGCACCCTCTACACCTCTATTCGGGGAACGGTGACTTAACACACCCATTGTCGGATTGTCACATCGCATCACTGCCACGCTCGGACCCGGCCAGTGGTCTGCAACATTGCGAACGCATTCGAAATTTAAAATTACGTGACACATACAGATAACAAAGAGTCCAAACATCATGTTCATGTATGATATTGCAATATAAAATAATTCAGAGACGCCAAAATGGAATTAAACTTTGTACCAAGGGATTTTGTATGACTGGGAATTAAATAAAAAAAGCGCGGGAGGACACGTGGGTACAATGACCGTTAGACTTCGATGTTGTCGTAAAAATCAATGCCAAATAGCTTGTGAACACTGGATTCATTATTCAAACCATGTTTTAACGTTGATGTTTGAATAGGTTATATGATTTGAGGGACGCAAGCGCAACTCTCCGCTTCTATAAATAGACTTTCCCACGCTTAAGGTGCTTTTACAAGTTCTCCGGGTGTGATGTCATCGTTCTATTACTTCGTTCACCTTATTAGTATCGTCGCGAGGAGATAATCAACCTTCTTAAAAATCAAATTTATTTAAATAAAATTACGATAGTATCAAATAACATATCTACATCACTATCCTTTGAGTAGGTGAAAAGATTTTTATTTGCCCTGCATTGTCCGTATTCGAATAAACGCGCCAATAATTGCGTCAAACTGACATTTGAATAGATTTGTCGTAGGCAATTTTTTTTTACGTACAAGTCGAAGTAGTCTTGTAGC